>NC_086321.1:125878281-126128281 GCF_036172605.1 Pelobates fuscus
ACGTAGGTCTTTATTATTAGAATTAAAATTAAAAATTAATGGGATGATTTCTTTTATTTCATTATTTGTCTTTTTCTACCTATATTCTAAAAGTTTGATCTATCCTTTTCTTTTACCTCTTTGTATGCTCTTCCTAAAATTCCTTTATCGTACCCTTTCTCTAAAAATTGTTTTTCTAAAATCTTAACCTGGTCCTCAAAATCTTGTTCTTTCGTGCAGTTTCTTTTAATTCTTAAGAACTGTCCTTTTGGTATATTGGATAACCATGGCTTAAAATGACAACTGTTATAATCAATAAAACTATTTACGTCAACTGCTTTAACCCCTTAAGGACACATGACATGTGTGACACGTCATGATTCCCTTTTATTCCAGAAGTTTGGTCCTTAAGGGGTTAAAATGTGTTCGGCTTCTAATTTGGTCATTTTCAATAAAAATTTCAAGATCTAAAAAGTTAATACTCAGAGGGCTAATTACATGTGTCAAATGCATATTACATGAATTGTGGTTAAGACAATCAATACAATCCAATAGAGTTTGGGGACTGCCTTTCCATATGATAAAAATGTCATCTATGTAGCGTTTGTAGAGGACCAGACTTGACCCAATGTCCAATCTGGAGAAGACATGTTTTTCTTCCCAGTAGGACATAAATAAATTTGCATAACTTGGGGCAAATCTGGTCCCCATGGCAGTCCCCTTTTTTTTGCAGGTAAAAATGTTCCTCAAACCAGAAAAAATTGTTTTTGAGAATCATATTAATCCCCTCCATAATAAAGTCTATCTGTCCTTCTAACAAGTCCCCAAACTGAATAAAAAATGCTTAGTAGCCTCACACCCCATACTGTGTTGGATATTGGTGTAGAGGCTACTAACATCACAGGTGGCCATCACAAAAGAGTCCTCCCATTTAAAATCTTCTAAAATTTGTAAAAGGCTCATGGTATCCTTCAGATATGCTGGGCATTTCGGGACTAAATTTTGTAAGAAGCTGTCAATATACTGTGAAAGGGGTGACAAGAGAGATCCAATCCCAGAGACAATAGATCTCCCTGGTGGATTTTTTGGGTCTTTGTGTATCTTGGGTAAGATATAAATAACCGGAATTCTGGGAAATTTTACATCTAAATATTCATATTCTTTCTTGTTTAAAATTTCTTCTTTAAGACCTTTTTCTAAAAACGTTTTATAATTGGCTTTAATTTTTTCCAAGGGGTTACCACAAAGTTTAGTATAAGTGCCCAAATCTCCCAATTGATTATAAATTTATTTTAAATAATCTTCTTTCTTCCAAATGACTACACCCCCCCTTATCAGCTGGTTTAATAACTATTGTTTTATCCTTTCTAATTTCTTGTAAAGCCATTTTTTCTTTTCTAGTTAGATTTCCTTGTTTATTATTAAGTGGTTTAATTTTTCTTAAGTCTTTTAGGCATAATTTCTCAAAGGTTTTTATGCAATCTGATTTTAGGTGACTAGGGTAAAATTTCGATTTTTTTCTTAAAATTGGTGTGTTTAAAAGGATTTTCATTAAACGCTTCTGTATCTTTATTTTCTGTAAATTTATTAAAAATCTTTTTAAGACATAACTTCCTTGAAAAACGGTGGATATCTAAAAAGGTTTCAAATTTATCTATCCCACAAGTAGGGGCATATTTTTTTTTCTCGTCAATCTTTCTTTTATTGAGGCACGAGTTAAATGGGGTACAGAATAAAGAAGAGGGGATGCACAGTATTTGTACAGAGTGGGATCGCTTTAACACAGTAGTACATCTCCATCGAATGACAGCCTCATTTTATATTTTATATTAAGCAAGCTTCTTAATATGATAATGGCACGCGTAAAGTAACAATTATAAAGGTAGCTTCAACTAAACGATTGTTTCATCAAGAATTAAGCTCACAATTAAAGGCATCACAGGATTTAAAATAGATGCAGGCATAAGACAGGTTACGATAATGACCTCGCTAGATAAGTGTCAGCCTGTCAACGAGATTAATAGGCAAGCTTGAAGTTATTAAGGCAGATCTGAGTCTATGTAACGTGAGGTGCAAGCTATACTATGTGCGAACAGACAAGAAACACATAATGCCCAGGAGGGCTGGGTTAGCACAGTCATAGCCTTACAACCATTTACAAACTCGCTAAATCCCTGCAGTATTCGCTCATATGGTAGTTAAACTATTGTACGATAGGTTCAACTCAGCTGGTCTAGCAGTATGATATCTATAAGGTTGAGAACACATGAACATATTTAGCATATTTAATGCGCTTGAAACATATCTGCAGTGTTCCGTGGCGGGGGCCTGCTCAAACTGCGCTTAACTTAAAACATGTGTGTGTGTTGCGACAAGTAAGGTGTACAAAGGTGTGATACCCCTTGGCCCACTGGTGAGGTTCATGAGTGTATGGGAAGAAATGTCCTGGTGTACACTTCATGTAGAGTCGTTTTGCTAGTGAGGAACACTCTATATTGTCCACCAAGATTCCATGACCGGTAGTGGGGTTGTGGGCGTGCAGGCCATCTATCAGCCGATACCCCTGCTGGGCAGATCGGATCCATGAGCCGGGCGGGCTAGCGAGAGACCGGTGAGCCGTTGGTGCAAGGAGGGGGCGATCCAGCCCCAGGCCGGAATGAAGGCAAGCACCTGCTGTCCACAGACTCGTGCTCTCATAAACGAGGCCGGGTCTACCCTCTGTTGGGCGCCTTGGGGAGCTCGGGTGTTCTGCCGTCGCCTGCGACGGTCGGGCTTCCGGCGGTGTGGTCGGTGCCGTGGAGGTATTCTCCGGGGGGCCTTCAACCCAGGAAGGATTGCAGGGCGGGCTGTGGTTTTAGCCTTGCGTGGTTTGCCCGGTGTGGGTCTGGTCCAGCTCCGCTCCTCGTCCCTCCTTACCGTTCCCACCGGAACAGGTGATTCCCATCTGCAGCATAGCGTCAGTCGCTTCCAGAGCCTCCGAAAGAGCCTGTCCAGTCTTTCAGCGTATTGCTCCTCCGTGTAGTGTCTTTGGCTGCTTTGATGGTCTGGCTCGGGTTGCAGCCACTGAGTCTCGGTCGCCATCTTGAGTGGCCCACTTGCCACGTTGTTCAGGCTGCGGGGTAAAGCAGAGGCTTGTGATATCATCTGCCCTGATTTGGTGGGGACCGGGATGACCCCCGCCGGTCCAAAGGGGGGGGAACGGGTGCCTAAGTCGAAGTCGTAGCTTAAGATAGCCGCAGGAGAGCGGCCGTCTCCCCTGCGGTCCGTTTGTCCCAGAAATTGGTAGGCCTTGCTGCTCAGCTCCGGTTTCCGCGGTCGGAGCTGCATGCCTCGCATACCGTTAGGTGCCGCTTTAGGTGCTGGTTAACCTCTGCCGTCCGGTATGCTGTTCCAGGCTCAGCGGGTCGCCGTGAGGGCTCAGATTATGCCCCTTGCCACTGGAGCGTTCAGCATGTGCGTCCGGCCATCTTGACGGTCAGGCCCCGCCCCCAAGTAGGGGCATATTTAAACCCTTTACTTAAAATTTGCTCATGAATTGGAGTTAAAAGTTTTTCTGATAAATTAAAAATTCTTATTTTCTGTTGTTCTTCATTTCTTTCTTTATCTATCTCCTTAATGTTCTCTCCTCTTTCCTTCTTTTGTTTAGCTTTTTGCATTCTACTACCTCCTCTTCTGTTTCTCTTATCCTTTTTGTTGGGGTTTGTGTTTTCCCCCTCCTGTCTGTGAGTCTGGACATTGAAAATCCTAAAAAAGGCTTCTCTGTCTCTATATTTCTTAAATGTTCAAACCTATTAGATAATGGGATAGTTGATGTTTCCTTTTTCTGTCCAGTCCATTTCTGTCTTTTTATCCTCTCTCAATCTTATCGGATTATTTCTATACTGCGGGTATTCTCGTGATTGATTTGTTTTTTTCCCTTTTGTTTCTGTTTGCAATCTGATCCTTTCCTTATTTAGAAAAAAAAATGCACTTTTTTTTGGTCTTATATTCCCACTTTTGTAATCCTCTTGATCTCTTATTAGCTTCCTTTTCTTAGTTTCAATCACAGATCTCTCTATGTCATAGATTTTTTTAGTCATTTTATTAATTAGATCCTCCAACTCCTCCATTCCAGAAAATGGTTCTAGTTGAGTCTGGATTTTATTAATATTCTCATCTAACTCCCGAAGGGTAAGGGTTCTCTGCTCTATAATTATCCCCATTGTATGTTTGGTAAAGGATTCTAGAGCTCCATTCCAAATATTCATAAAATTCTTATTTTCCTGCTCAAAGGTTGATAATTTGTAAAATCTAAGACCTCTCTGTGAGATTTGTAAAATGATATACTTTTCTAATGTGAAAATCTCCCATTTGATTTTCATCTCTTTTATCAACAATTTTTCAAGTTGGTTACAGATAGTGTCTAAATCATTATTATTTACTTTATCTGCATTAGATTGATCTATTTTAAGATCAAATTTGCTTTCCATATTTTTGTGCCAACTTTTTCTTAGTTGTGATATAGACATATTGAATTAAAACCAATATAACAGAGTGATAAGTGTATAACAGTAGAAAATAAAGTGCGTATATCAGATTAAAATTCAAAAAATAAGGGTGCTTCAATCACCTATGAGGTCACTCCACCACACCTAAAATTCGTGAAAGTAATATAGTAAAAGATGGTGAGAGCACACATCAACTGTAAATATAAAACATAAAATATTACCCTTATAATTCAGTAAAATCCTGTAAATACAAAATTAGGAAAAATACATAGGGTAATAACGTCAAAATGAAATTTAAAATGGTGTATAATTAGACACACTCACATATTACTGAGTCACTTAGAAGCTGACTCAGACTAGGAGCTTTGAATGGATAAGGAGTATTGATAGCTGGTGACCAGAAAAGCTGACTGTCGATTTTCTCCCTTTCTTTCAAACAACCAGGATGCAGGTTTTCTTTTAAAAGGTTTAATTTCAAAATACAGCAGCAGCAATAAATAAATGGATAAAATACAGCAGTTCCACTCTCCCCACACTAACGCATTTCAGCCGAAGCCTTTCTCAAAGTGTGAGTCCATTCAACATAAGCTTGTTTTAAATAAAGGGTTTTTCGCTGTCTTTATTCTTCCCGTGGTTTTCAGCTCCTCCCCTTTTCTGACGCAACCGGTATCCGGGCATCCTAGCGTCTGTGGTTACCCCCTTCACTTCCGTGTTCGTCATCCTGACGTGTAGGTGTGGGAGGGAGAGTCTCTTATTTCGGAGGGTTTTTTACGGTCGTGGAAAAACCTTAATTCAGGCTTATAATATGGCAACTTTCCAAAATTACAATTCACTAACTGTGAAATGGATACATTTCTTTGCTCATATACATAATACACTTAAAAGGGTAAATATAACTTGTATTACTCTACAGTCTATATTGACAAGTTTTCAAATCTCCTTTTTCCCTTTATGTCTTTTTATCTCTTGAGAAGAAGAAAACATTTGTGTTTGTTATATTTTAAAGAAATGTATTTAAAGATATTCCATTAGAAGGAATTTGCACACTGAGTTACATGTATCATCTAAAATACATATAATGAATAAAAGTATTATGTTTATTGAGGAACTTGTCAATATAGACTGTAGAGTAATACAAGTAAATAAGAATTTTATGAATATTTGGAATGGAGCTCTAGAATCCTTTACCAAACATACAATGGGGATAATTATAGAGCAGGAAACCCTTACCCTTCGGGAGTTAGATGAGAATATTAATAAAATCCAGACTCAACTAGAACCATTTTCTGGAATGGAGGAGTTGGAGGATCTAATTAATAAAATGACTAAAAAAAATCCATGACATAGAGAGATCTGTGATTGAAACTAAGAAAAGGAAGCTAATAAGAGATCAAGAGGATTACAAAAGTGGGAATATAAGACCAAAAAAAAGTGCATTTTTTTTTCTAAATAAGGAAAGGATCAGATTGCAAACAGAAACAAAAGGGAAAAAAACAAATCAATCACGAGAATACCCGCAGTATAGAAATAATCCGATAAGATTGAGAGAGGATAAAAAGACAGAAATGGACTGGACAGAAAAAGGAAACATCAACTATCCCATTATCTAATAGGTTTGAACATTTAAGAAATATAGAGACAGAAATATAGAGCCTTTTTTAGGATTTTCAATGTCCAGACTCACAGACAGGAGGGGGAAAACACAAACCCCAACAAAAAGGATAAGAGAAACAGAAGAGGAGGTAGTAGAATGCAAAAAGCTAAACAAAAGAAGGAAAGAGGAGAGAACATTAAGGAGATAGATAAAGAAAGAAATGAAGAACAACAGAAAATAAGAATTTTTAATTTATCAGAAAAACTTTTAACTCCAATTCATGAGCAAATTTTAAGTAAAGGGTTTAAATATGCCCCTACTTGTGGGATAGATAAATTTGAAACCTTTTTAGATATCCACCGTTTTTCAAGGAAGTTATGTCTTAAAAAGTTTTTTAATAAATTTACAGAAAATAAAGATACAGAAGCGTTTAATGAAAATCCTTTTAAACACACCAATTTTAAGAAAAAAATCGAAATTTTACCCTAGTCACCTAAAATCAGATTGCATAAAAACCTTTGAGAAATCATGCCTAAAAGACTTAAGAAAAAATAAACCACTTAATAATAAACAAGGAAATCTAACTAGAAAAGAAAAAAATGGCTTTACAAGAAATTAGAAAGGATAAAACAATAGTTATTAAACCAGCTGATAAGGGGGGGAAGGGGTGTAGTCATTTGGAAGAAAGAAGATTATTTAAAAGAAATTTATAATCAATTGGGAGATTTGGGCACTTATACTAAACTTTGTGGTAACCCCTTGGAAAAAATTAAAGCCAATTATAAAACGTTTTTAGAAAAAGGTCTTAAAGAAGAAATTTTAAACAAGAAAGAATATGAATTTTTAGATGTAAAATTTCCCAGAATTCCGGTTATTTATATCTTACCCAAGATACACAAAGACCCCAAAAATCCACCAGGGAGACCTATTGTCTCTGGGATTGGATCTCTCTTGTCACCCCTTTCACAGTATATTGACAGCTTCTTACAAAATTTAGTCCCGAAATGCCCAGCATATCTGAAGGATACCATGAGCCGTTTACAAATTTTAGAA
Organism: Pelobates fuscus; assembly: GCF_036172605.1. Classification (NCBI taxonomy): domain Eukaryota; kingdom Metazoa; phylum Chordata; class Amphibia; order Anura; family Pelobatidae; genus Pelobates; species Pelobates fuscus. The sequence goes on from NC_086321.1 coordinate 125,885,395, forward strand.
GATTTTAAATGGGAGGACTCTTTTGTGATGGCCACCTGTGATGTTAGTAGCCTCTACACCAATATCCAACACAGTATGGGGTGTGAGGCTACTAACCATTTTTTTATTCAGTTTGGGGACTTGTTAGAAGGACAGATAGACTTTATTATGGAGGGGATTAATATGATTCTCAAAAACAATTTTTTCTGGTTTGAGGAACATTTTTATCTGCAAACAAAGGGGATTGCCATGGGGACCAGATTTGCCCCAAGTTATGCAAATTTATTTATGTCCTACTGGGAAGAAAAACATGTCTTCTCCAGATTGGACATCGGGGCAAGTCTGGTCCTCTACAAACGCTACATAGATGACATTTTTATCATATGGAAAGGCAGTCCCCAAACTCTATTGGATTTTATTGATTCTCTTAACCACAATTCATGGAGTATTAATTTGACACATGTAATTAGCCCCCTGAGTATTAACTTTTTAGATCTTGACATTTTTATTGAAAATGACCAAATTAGAAGCCGAACACATTTTAAAACAGTTGACGTAAATAGTTTTATTGATTATAACCAGGCCCGGACTGGCCATCGGGCAAACCGGGCAAATGCCCGGTGGGCCGCGATGGCCATTGGCCGAGGCCGGCAGGAAAGATCAAGAGATCTCCCCTGCCGGCCCATGCGCAGCAGGACCGGCCCCAAGATGGAGTTCTATCCCATCACGGGCCGATGGGGAGATCGGTAAGGGAGCCGGTCTCCCTCCGCGCACGGCGAGCAGCTTCCGTTCTCTTCTTCTCGCGAGCTCCGAGATTATCAGAGCGTTGCCATGGTAACCCGCGGCAACGCTCTGAAAAAACGGCGCTCGCGAGAGGGAGAGAGAGAGATGGTCTGTACCCTGCGGGTTGTACCTGCCGCTGGACCGCCAGGGATGTGTGTGTGGCGTAGCCCCCCCCCCCCTCACTGGACCACCAGGTATGTGAATGTTCCCTCCCCCCCATAAAAGTTAAAAGGGGGAATAAATTGATTTTTTTTTTTTTTTTTTTTTACTTTTTAATAATAATAATAATAATAATTTAAGGCCATATACACATACAAACACACTACACACACTGCACCCCTGCACTAACACTCACTGCACCACTAACACACACACATTCTGCTCCCCTGCATTAACACACAAACACACACTGCACTAACACACAAACACACACTGCACTAACACTCACTGCACCACTAACACACACACATTATGCTCCCCTGCATTAACACACAAACACACAATGCACTAACACTCACTGCTCAACTAACACACACACATTCTGCTCCCCTGCATTAACACACACTGCACTATCACACACTGCACTATCACACACTGCACTAACACTCACTGCAGTAACACACTAACACACACTGCACTAATACACACTGCACTAACACTCACTGCAGTAACACACAAACACACACTGCACTAATACACACTGCACTAACACACACACTGCAGTAACACACAAACACACTCTGCAGTAACACTCACTGCACCACTAACACACACACACTCTGCAGTAACACTCACTGCACCACTAACACACACACATTCTGCTCCCCTGCACTAACACACACTGCACTAACACACACTGCAGTAACACACTAATACACACTGCAGTAACACACACTGCACTAACACACACTGCAGTAACACACAAACACACACTGCACTAACACACAAACACACACTGCACTAAAACACACTGCACTAACACACTGCACTAACTCACAAACATACTGCTCCCCTGCACTAACACACACTGCACTAAAACACAATGCAGTAACACACAAACACACACTGCACTAATACGCACTGCACTAACACACACTGCACTAACACGCACTGCACTAACACGCACTGCAGTAACACACAAACACACACTGCACTAAAACACACTGCACTAAAACACACTGCACTAACTCACAAACATACTGCTCCCCTGCACTAACACACACTGCACTAACACACAAACATACTGCACCCCCTGCACTAACACACAAACACACTACACCCCCTGCATTAACACACTGCATACACTCTATACCCCTACATACACACTACAGCCCCTGCATTAACACACAATACACACTCTATACCCCTATATCCACACTGCACCTCCTGCACTTACACACTACACACACACTCTATACCCCTTATATACACACTATTCCCCTGACACTCACATACACACACTAAACACACTCTATACCCCATAAACCTACACTACACTCCCTGCACTCTCATACGTTCTACCCCTATAAACACACACATCACACCCCCTGCATGCACCCACACTAATTTATATCCCCTATAAATACATATTCTGCACCCCTTGTACACACTACACCACCTATGCATACATTATCCCCCCTATACACATGTGCTCTGTTATGGTACTTTTTGAAAGTAAACCAAAATGTTCAAAGTCTATCTGTTCCTGTCCAAATCAATAAATTAAATTGCGTATATACGCTGAAGTAATTAAGTCTGACACACGAGGTTCAGGTTAAAATAACTTCGAGAAAGTTTATTGGCAAGTGAAGAAAAAGCGGGCGCGCAGGCCCTTTTAAGAGGCATTTTGCGTCATCATTGATTATTAGAATATCAGCAAATAAACATCATCAATTGGATTAATTGTTAAGTGACGGAGTTAGTGTCTTACCTATTGGTTAGTAAAATTAAGAGGTTAGTCCCGTGCCCACCCATCAGAGGTGGGATTATTCTGGACACGGGTGGGGGACAAGGGGGTCCTAAGCGTCATTTTACACGGTCAATGATATCAGGCTTTATGTCCAGGTGCAAGGTCTCTTATGAATAGAACATTTCATTACTACTGTGTTCTGTGGCCTTCAAACTGTACTATCTTACAAGCTCTAAGGAGTAGCCAGCAAGTCTTAAGGAGTAGCCAGCACCTCCTGGTACTTGTCCTTGAAGGAAACACGGTCTTTGTCTACTGTATTAATTGGGTTGAGAAGTTCAGTCACGTAATGTAGTTTTAAAATGAACAAGTTAAGTCATGAGGACAAAATGGAGGATTGAAGAAGTCAGGTTAGGAGGACAAAATGGAGGACGAAGTCACAGTATAAAGTAAAAATGGAGTTAGTACAATAATTCAATACAAGTACAATAAAGATTTTTAATAATTCCACATCAGTCCCCCCTATGAAATGTTAGATTCTAAGAGATAAAACTTTATTATGTTAGTATCAGAAGACGTGTTAACCCAAAGGCACAGAAACCCCGTGGCCGCTAGCTAGGTGTTAATGCAAAGTGCAAGGCTGTCCCTAGGTCTGACCCTAATAGGCTAACCATCCGTCAGTATGGCTCTCGAACGCTTCACACCCAAGGGTATCCCATGGCAGCTAACCCACCACTTCTCCACATGGGGCCTTTACCATTCACTGACAGATGCTGTCCCTGAGCTAGTCCCTTCCTAGAATTCCTGCACTTTATCGACAAAAGGGAATGTTTGCAGCGGCAGACAGGGTGAGTTGATGTCTTGGAATTCTTGGTCATCAACTTCGAGATGGGTCAAAGTGGGTGCTGCTTGGTCAACAGTCTTCATGAGGGATTTTCTCAGACATGGGAGGACACAACAAAAGAGAAGAGCAAAAATAAAAAGAAAAATTAGTATAGCCATACCAATCTGCATTAAAGCCTTTTGCCATCCTGTCATCCAACCAAACCATCTTTCCCAGGGATCTTTTATCCCAGAATTCCTTTTTAACTCTTCAGACAAGTCATTTAATTTTTCTATAGCTAGTGTGACTTTACCATTAGGGCCTGTGTTTTCTGGGATGTAGGTACAACATGTCATAGTGTCGGGTAAAATCTTACAAACCCCTCCTTTTTCGGCTAAGATCATATCTAGGGCCATTCTATTCTGGAAAGTCATTTGGGATGTGGCCTGCAACTGTTCGGCCAACCCCTGGAGGGCGTCTCTGGTGTAATTGACAAAACGCTGTTGATTATAATAAATGTAATTTATCCAATTTAGATTCTTGTTTGCGGTAACTATGGTAAAAATTGATTCAAATCCTGCAGCAACTTCATCCCTAGCTTTAAACTCATTGGGCACCCCCCTGGGCACTCCAATGGCATCAATATATACATGAGGATCAAAACTTCCTTTCACTGGGGCGTCACGTTTAACCTTAGTGTGGCTGAACTCATGGGTGTTGAGGTGTGTGTCAGAAATAATATGTATAGGCATAATGGCCTTAGTCAAAGTACACTCTCCCCACCATTCTGTGTCCATTCTGGATCTTAGCTGTAAATCCCCACACAACCAATAAATGTCCCCTAGTGACCTAGTGTGATGTTGCAGCAGACGTACAGGGATAGTTCTGTATGTAGCACAATAGCCTTTGGAAAAGTTACCCACAAATTTACCAATACCATCGTACATGGCATAGCAAGTGTAATTACCTTTATATACGGTAATACCATCAGGGGGTTTGACATCGTTGGCTAGGAGAGGATACTCCTTTGTCCATGCAATACATATGGATCTGTTAAAATTATAGTGATAGGCAAAAAGGCTTAAAATACATTCTTCTATATCTACAGGTAGGATTAAAGGTACGGTACCCAGGTGAGGCCGGGCACCTCCACACACGTAACATGCAGTTCTATTATGCTTATTAGCGTTATATTTCATCCATTCTAACCATAAATTTACATCATTAAAACCTGTTTCAGCGGCCATGGTATCTTCAAAAGTGGGGTTAGCAATGGCCATCATGTCTTGAAAGGTCTGGATATGAGGTTTTAATGGGTTAGGGACCATATGGGTGGCCCCTTGCCACTCAGAAGAGTTGCACATATCTTTAAGGTAGAAATGCCCTAACTTTTGGTAGGAACCCTTTTTCCAATACATTCCCATCACATACTGGTCTGCATCTGTTGGACTTGGATGCTCAATGTTAAGGATTAATTTCATTGGTGTACTCCCCCCAGGCTTTCTCAAAGTCATTCTCTGGAGGAGCGATCTACCATGATCATCTACTTTAGCTACGGCACTTTTTGGTTTGTAACCCCAGGCAGGCCCGGCATTCCACCCCGCCGCCCCCCAATGGTCACAATTGTGCCCCCATTGTTTGTCAACTACACAAACATATGGGTCTTTTGAATGAGGGATATCTCTATAGATGCTCTGGATTTGTGGTGTGGGAAATGGGCATTCTACAATATCACAATAGTCAAAGGTATAAGTAGCCACCTGGGTGCATGATGAATTATACCAGAAGGTGTACCCACTAATGTCTTTGGTAATGGCTACTTGCTGGGCCTTCATAAGGCTAATTAAGGGGAAGATGTACCAGAGATACATGTTTGTGCGATATTCGCCTCCTCTGGGGCAGGAGATTTCTTGCAGTGGGAAGCGTGGATCCAATTTGGCCTACCGGCCAATTTGACGGAGGTTGCGGTAATCAGGAGGACTTGGAATGGACCGTCAAATCTTGGTTCTAGGGTATTTTTCCGCACAAACTTCTTAACCAGGACCCAATCTCCGGGGAGTAGGTTATGGGAACCTGTATCCAATTCGGGATCTGGAATTGAAGAGAAAACTTGGGCATGTATTTTGTTTAGGACATTTGCAAGTTCAGTTACATAGTCTACTAAAACATCTGATTGGAGTTGCAACTGCTGCGGATAATAACAACCTAGTCTGGGTGCTGTCCCAAATAGAACCTCATATGGGGACAGTGAATGCTTCCCTCTAGGTGTGTGTCTAACACTAAATAGAGCTATTGGTAGGCTTTCTGGCCAGGGCATCTTTGTTTCTTGTGACATTTTTAACATTCTGGTTTTTAGAGTGCCATTCATGCGCTCCACTTTACCACTACTTTGTGGGTGGTAAGGGGTATGGAAGGCTAGAGTCACCCCTAGGGAAGTGGACCAAAGGGGGATGGGAGCAGTCCATCACCAATATCTAAAACTGTGCTCGTCCCCACATCCCTCACTCAACGTAAGCCAACCACGGCCGCCAGCGTTCCACATGTTTCTCGTCGGTTCCACTCAGGGAGGCCTGGACAGACTCCTCCACCCTGTCCATCCATTTTCCCGTCCTCGTGGTCGTATCTTTCTTCCAATGTAACGGAATCAAGGATCTGGCTGCGTCTAATAGATGTCAATAGATAGTTTTTTTTTTTGTATGCTGCGACGGTTGTCGGCGTGGAGTGCAGTAGTACCATCTCCATATCCACCTTCAGCTTCACTTCCTCCCAGAATGGCACTATGTGCGGGCATTCCCACCATGTATGTGTTACCGTTCCTGGTCCCACTCCGCATCTCGAGCAGACATTGGGCACGGTTGGGAAAATTCTGTCGGGTGTCCTGTATCAAAACGCCAGGAATTTATAGTTGGATTCCTGATATTTGGAGCTAGGGGAGCACGTGTGGTGAAGTATCAGTATCTTCTCCCATCGAGCATCATTGAAGGACTTTTACTCTCTAGATATCCCACAAGGAGATGTTGGAATATGCGGGACACTGCTCTGTCCACATTGGTTTTGCCATCACAGAGACCCTCAAACCATGTGAGGCTGTGTGTATCGCATCCCTATTTGAAAGCTTCTGGTAGAAATATCTGATTTGTGTGTACGACGGTGGATTTCCAGCAGTGGTATCATGCCCGTGTTGTTCAAGAGCTTACGGATTGGAAGAGAGTCGCCGCCACCCAGGAAGTCCCATGTTATAGGTGGTAGGCCATGCCCTATTTGAACATTATGTTGTATCTAAATCATCGGACTCTGTGTAGCAGATAAATGTGAGGCTCCCCTGATGCTGTCCCAATCCCTTAACATTTGTGTCACTGGGGAGGTCAATTCTAGATCTGTCTGTGTAGGCTTTTTTGAGTTCCATTTTGCCGTAAGAAGGGATGGTCGTAGGTGACCCTTATCGAGTTCAATCCATTGTTTGTGAATCAGGTGGATATGCCATTCCAGTATTCTTGTAGGACAGTGGTGGTATTTACGGAAGTCGGGGAGTGCAAGACCGCCCCAGTCCATCGGAAGGCATAGTATTTCATGGCGGAGTCTTGCCTGGCCCTCACTCCACACGTACCTTATCATAGAGGATCGTAGAGATGCGCATTTGGCTGTGGGTAGGGCACGGGGAAGTGTTTGATATAGATAAAGGAGTCTAGGTAGCTCATTTTTAGGACTGCAATCCTTCCAAACCAGCAAGGATATATGAGGGTAAGACCACATCTTCAAATCTTGCTGTATGCTGTGTAGAAGAGGTATAAAATTAATTTTGGTATAGGTCCTCTGGGTTCCTAATGAGAACCGTTCCTAGATATGTCATGTGGAAAGTGCACCATCTGAATGGAAACTGGTGTCATTCTCTGCTACTGGGACCGTGATGTTGAGTACCTCACACTTGGACATATTCAGTTTGAATCCAGAGTCTTCGCCATTTGTCTCGAACAGGTCCACCCACTGAGGCAGAGTGGTCCTTGGATCTTTTATGAAGAACAGTGGGTCGTCTGCAAAAGCGTTGGTGTTGGCCTCCAGGCAAAACCTCTAAAATGATCAGACTTCCGTACGGCCTACAAGAATGGGTTAGTGCGAATAGCATTTGGGATAGTGGGCACACTTGCCTCGTACCATTCCGCCCATTATCTGAAAAGCATCCGTGAGAGCACCATTCACAGGTACTTTGGCTGGGGCAACTATAGAGTGCACTTATCCATTTCAGCATGTTACAACCGAATCACATCTCCCGCAGTATAGCCATAAGGAAGGACCAAAGTTCACCCAGTCAAATGCTTTCTCAGCTTCGGTCTCCTGATCGCCTCGCTAGGTGTTGGGTTGACAGTGCTCGCAGAGTGCTATCCCTAGCCTCCCTACCTGATATAAATCCTGTCAATATAAAACATAAAATATTACCCTTATAATTCAGTAAAATCCTGTAAATACAAAATTAGGAAAAATACATAGGGTAATAACGTAAAAATGAAATTTAAAATGGTGTATAATTAGACACACTCACATATTACTGAGTCACTTAGAAGCTGACTCAGACTAGGAGCTTTGAATGGATAAGGAGTAGTGATAGCTGGTGTCCAGAAAAGCTGACTGTCGATTTTCTCCCTTTCTTTCAAACAACCAGGATGCAGGTTTTCTTTTAAAAGGTTTAATTTCAAAATACAGCAGCAGCAATAAATAAATGGATAAAATACAGCAGTTCCACTCTCCCCACACTAACGCGTTTCAGCCGAAGCCTTTCTCAAAGTGTGAGTCCATTCAACATAAGCTTGCTTTAAATAAAGGGTTTTTCGCGGTCTTTTTTCTTCCCGTGGTTTTCAGCTCCTCCCCTTTTCTGACGCAACCGGTATCCGGGCATCCTAGCGTCCGTGGTTACCCCCTTCACTTCCGTGTTCGTCATCCTGACGTGTAGGTGTGGGAGGGAGAGTCTCTTATTTCGGAGGGTTTTTTACGGTCGCGGAAAAACCTTCATTCAGGCTTATAATATGGCAACTTTCCAAAATTACAATTCACTAACTATGAAATGGATACATTTCTTTGCTCATATACATAATACAAGTTATATTTACCCTTTTAAGTATATTACTCTACAGTCTATATTGACAAGTTCCTCAATAAACATAATACTTTTATTCATTATATGTATTTTAGATGATACATGTAACTCAGTGTGCAAATTCCTTCTAATGGAATATCTTTAAATACATTTCTTTAAAATATAACAAACACAAATGTTTTCTTCTTCTCAAGAGATAAAAAGACATAAAGGGAAAAAGGAGATTTATTAGAAAAAATCCATGACATAATGAAAAGAAAACGGATTAGTAAATCAATTGTTACTTCTAATAATTTTATAAAACTAAACAGATTTAGATAGTCTTCCCCTTTTTATAAATACATGAGTCTATAAAAAGATAATTAAAAAGGTTATTATAAAAAACTTTTTAAAAAACTTTCAAAAACCTTTATATCAGTATATACCATTTAAAAAGGCTTTAATTTTCCGAAATGAATATCCAATTAATATTTAGCTAAAACATTTTTTAAAACAATTATTTTATTTATTTATAAAGGAGATTAATGGCTTTTGATAAAATTAAATTCAAATGTAACTATTTATTTCAAAGTCGGCATTAAGCCCCCTCGGTATGAGCGTATCCAAATCGAAAATCCATTTCATTTCCGTCTTACTGAGTGCATTATCTTTATCTCCACCTCTCCGATGGATTTTTATACGATCTATTGCAAGGAAGTCCAAAAAACTTGGATCTCCATTGTGATGCTCCATAAAATGCTTAGGCACACTATGATTTCCTTTGGATGTTGTATATATGTTCTCTATCCTTGTTTTTAGGGGACGTGACGTTTTCCCTATGTATTGTAGTCCACATGGACATATTAACATATACACAACATCCACCGTACTACATGTTATAAAATGTTTCATTTCGTATTCTCTATTTGAGTTAAAAGAGCTAAATTTCAAAAGTTTCCTGTTATTTTTATTTCGTTTTACATCCCTTACAGACTCCACAATAGAAAAAAACCTTTTGTTCCTTTGAAAAGTTATTTGGGCATTCCCTCTTTTCCTTATCTAAAAAACTACTGGTTAAGATTTGTTTTAGATTGCTTGCATCTCTGAAAAGGAGTCTTGGTGTATTATCTATAAACGGGCGAATTTCATCGTCAACATTAAGAACATGCCAATTTTTATTCACAATCCTACGTAGGTCTTTATTATTAGAATTAAAATTAAAAATTAATGGGATGATTTCTTTTATTTCATTATTTGTCTTTTTCTACCTATATTCTAAAAGTTTGATCTATCCTTTTCTTTTACCTCTTTGTATGCTCTTCCTAAAATTCCTTTATCGTACCCTTTCTCTAAAAATTGTTTTTCTAAAATCTTAACCTGGTCCTCAAAATCTTGTTCTTTCGTGCAGTTTCTTTTAATTCTTAAGAACTGTCCTTTTGGTATATTGGATAACCATGGCTTAAAATGACAACTGTTATAATCAATAAAACTATTTACGTCAACTGCTTTAACCCCTTAAGGACACATGACATGTGTGACACGTCATGATTCCCTTTTATTCCAGAAGTTTGGTCCTTAAGGGGTTAAAATGTGTTCGGCTTCTAATTTGGTCATTTTCAATAAAAATTTCAAGATCTAAAAAGTTAATACTCAGAGGGCTAATTACATGTGTCAAATGCATATTACATGAATTGTGGTTAAGACAATCAATACAATCCAATAGAGTTTGGGGACTGCCTTTCCATATGATAAAAATGTCATCTATGTAGCGTTTGTAGAGGACCAGACTTGACCCAATGTCCAATCTGGAGAAGACATGTTTTTCTTCCCAGTAGGACATAAATAAATTTGCATAACTTGGGGCAAATCTGGTCCCCATGGCAGTCCCCTTTTTTTTGCAGGTAAAAATGTTCCTCAAACCAGAAAAAATTGTTTTTGAGAATCATATTAATCCCCTCCATAATAAAGTCTATCTGTCCTTCTAACAAGTCCCCAAACTGAATAAAAAATGCTTAGTAGCCTCACACCCCATACTGTGTTGGATATTGGTGTAGAGGCTACTAACATCACAGGTGGCCATCACAAAAGAGTCCTCCCATTTAAAATCTTCTAAAATTTGTAAAAGGCTCATGGTATCCTTCAGATATGCTGGGCATTTCGGGACTAAATTTTGTAAGAAGCTGTCAATATACTGTGAAAGGGGTGACAAGAGAGATCCAATCCCAGAGACAATAGATCTCCCTGGTCGATTTTTTGGGTCTTTGTGTATCTTGGGTAAGATATAAATAACCGGAATTCTGGGAAATTTTACATCTAAATATTCATATTCTTTCTTGTTTAAAATTTCTTCTTTAAGACCTTTTTCTAAAAACGTTTTATAATTGGCTTTAATTTTTTCCAAGGGGTTACCACAAAGTTTAGTATAAGTGCCCAAATCTCCCAATTGATTATAAATTTCTTTTAAATAATCTTCTTTCTTCCAAATGACTACACCCCCCCTTATCAGCTGGTTTAATAACTATTGTTTTATCCTTTCTAATTTCTTGTAAAGCCATTTTTTCTTTTCTAGTTAGATTTCCTTGTTTATTATTAAGTGGTTTAATTTTTCTTAAGTCTTTTAGGCATAATTTCTCAAAGGTTTTTATGCAATCTGATTTTAGGTGACTAGGGTAAAATTTCGATTTTTTTCTTAAAATTGGTGTGTTTAAAAGGATTTTCATTAAACGCTTCTGTATCTTTATTTTCTGTAAATTTATTAAAAATCTTTTTAAGACATAACTTCCTTGAAAAACGGTGGATATCTAAAAAGGTTTCAAATTTATCTATCCCACAAGTAGGGGCATATTTTTTTTTCTCGTCAATCTTTCTTTTATTGAGGCACGAGTTAAATGGGGTACAGAATAAAGAAGAGGGGATGCACAGTATTTGTACAGAGTGGGATCGCTTTAACACAGTAGTACATCTCCATCGAATGACAGCCTCATTTTATATTTTATATTAAGCAAGCTTCTTAATATGATAATGGCATGCGTAAAGTAACAATTATAAAGGTAGCTTCAACTAAACGATTGTTTCATCAAGAATTAAGCTCACAATTAAAGGCATCACAGGATTTAAAATAGATGCAGGCATAAGACAGGTTACGATAATGACCTCGCTAGATAAGTGTCAGCCTGTCAACGAGATTAATAGGCAAGCTTGAAGTTATTAAGGCAGATCTGAGTCTATGTAACGTGAGGTGCAAGCTATACTATGTGCGAACAGACAAGAAACACATAATGCCCAGGAGGGCTGGGTTAGCACAGTCATAGCCTTACAACCATTTACAAACTCGCTAAATCCCTGCAGTATTCGCTCATATGGTAGTTAAACTATTGTACGATAGGTTCAACTCAGCTGGTCTAGCAGTATGATATCTATAAGGTTGAGAACACATGAACATATTTAGCATATTTAATGCGCTTGAAACATATCTGCAGTGTTCCGTGGCGGGGGCCTGCTCAAACTGCGCTTAACTTAAAACATGTGTGTGTGTTGCGACAAGTAAGGTGTACAAAGGTGTGATACCCCTTGGCCCACTGGTGAGGTTCATGAGTGTATGGGAAGAAATGTCCTGGTGTACACTTCATGTAGAGTCGTTTTGCTAGTGAGGAACACTCTATATTGTCCACCAAGATTCCATGACCGGTAGTGGGGTTGTGGGCGTGCAGGCCATCTATCAGCCGATACCCCTGCTGGGCAGATCGGATCCATGAGCCGGGCGGGCTAGCGAGAGACCGGTGAGCCGTTGGTGCAAGGAGGGGGCGATCCAGCCCCAGGCCGGAATGAAGGCAAGCACCTGCTGTCCACAGACTCGTGCTCTCATAAACGAGGCCGGGTCTACCCTCTGTTGGGCGCCTTGGGGAGCTCGGGTGTTCTGCCGTCGCCTGCGACGGTCGGGCTTCCGGCGGTGTGGTCGGTGCCGTGGAGGTATTCTCCGGGGGGCCTTCAACCCAGGAAGGATTGCAGGGCGGGCTGTGGTTTTAGCCTTGCGTGGTTTGCCCGGTGTGGGTCTGGTCCAGCTCCGCTCCTCGTCCCTCCTTACCGTTCCCACCGGAACAGGTGATTCCCATCTGCAGCATAGCGTCAGTCGCTTCCAGAGCCTCCGAAAGAGCCTGTCCAGTCTTTCAGCGTATTGCTCCTCCGTGTAGTGTCTTTGGCTGCTTTGATGGTCTGGCTCGGGTTGCAGCCACTGAGTCTCGGTCGCCATCTTGAGTGGCCCACTTGCCACGTTGTTCAGGCTGCGGGGTAAAGCAGAGGCTTGTGATATCATCTGCCCTGATTTGGTGGGGACCGGGATGACCCCCGCCGGTCCAAAGGGGGGGGAACGGGTGCCTAAGTCGAAGTCGTAGCTTAAGATAGCCGCAGGAGAGCGGCCGTCTCCCCTGCGGTCCGTTTGTCCCAGAAATTGGTAGGCCTTGCTGCTCAGCTCCGGTTTCCGCGGTCGGAGCTGCATGCCTCGCATACCGTTAGGTGCCGCTTTAGGTGCTGGTTAACCTCTGCCGTCCGGTATGCTGTTCCAGGCTCAGCGGGTCGCCGTGAGGGCTCAGATTATGCCCCTTGCCACTGGAGCGTTCAGCATGTGCGTCCGGCCATCTTGACGGTCAGGCCCCGCCCCCAAGTAGGGGCATATTTAAACCCTTTACTTAAAATTTGCTCATGAATTGGAGTTAAAAGTTTTTCTGATAAATTAAAAATTCTTATTTTCTGTTGTTCTTCATTTCTTTCTTTATCTATCTCCTTAATGTTCTCTCCTCTTTCCTTCTTTTGTTTAGCTTTTTGCATTCTACTACCTCCTCTTCTGTTTCTCTTATCCTTTTTGTTGGGGTTTGTGTTTTCCCCCTCCTGTCTGTGAGTCTGGACATTGAAAATCCTAAAAAAGGCTTCTCTGTCTCTATATTTCTTAAATGTTCAAACCTATTAGATAATGGGATAGTTGATGTTTCCTTTTTCTGTCCAGTCCATTTCTGTCTTTTTATCCTCTCTCAATCTTATCGGATTATTTCTATACTGCGGGTATTCTCGTGATTGATTTGTTTTTTTCCCTTTTGTTTCTGTTTGCAATCTGATCCTTTCCTTATTTAGAAAAAAAAATGCACTTTTTTTTGGTCTTATATTCCCACTTTTGTAATCCTCTTGATCTCTTATTAGCTTCCTTTTCTTAGTTTCAATCACAGATCTCTCTATGTCATAGATTTTTTTAGTCATTTTATTAATTAGATCCTCCAACTCCTCCATTCCAGAAAATGGTTCTAGTTGAGTCTGGATTTTATTAATATTCTCATCTAACTCCCGAAGGGTAAGGGTTCTCTGCTCTATAATTATCCCCATTGTATGTTTGGTAAAGGATTCTAGAGCTCCATTCCAAATATTCATAAAATTCTTATTTTCCTGCTCAAAGGTTGATAATTTGTAAAATCTAAGACCTCTCTGTGAGATTTGTAAAATGATATACTTTTCTAATGTGAAAATCTCCCATTTGATTTTCATCTCTTTTATCAACAATTTTTCAAGTTGGTTACAGATAGTGTCTAAATCATTATTATTTACTTTATCTGCATTAGATTGATCTATTTTAAGATCAAATTTGCTTTCCATATTTTTGTGCCAACTTTTTCTTAGTTGTGATATAGACATATTGAATTAAAACCAATATAACAGAGTGATAAGTGTATAACAGTAGAAAATAAAGTGCGTATATCAGATTAAAATTCAAAAAATAAGGGTGCTTCAATCACCTATGAGGTCACTCCACCACACCTAAAATTCGTGAAAGTAATATAGTAAAAGATGGTGAGAGCACACATCAACTGTAAATATAAAACATAAAATATTACCCTTATAATTCAGTAAAATCCTGTAAATACAAAATTAGGAAAAATACATAGGGTAATAACGTCAAAATGAAATTTAAAATGGTGTATAATTTGACGCACTCACATATTACTGAGTCACTTAGAAGCTGACTCAGACTAGGAGCTTTGAATGGATAAGGAGTAGTGATAGCTGGTGACCAGAAAAGCTGACTGTCGATTTTCTCCCTTTCTTTCAAACAACCAGGATGCAGGTTTTCTTTTAAAAGGTTTAATTTCAAAATACAGCAGCAGCAATAAATAAATGGATAAAATACAGCAGTTCCACTCTCCCCACACTAACGCATTTCAGCCGAAGCCTTTCTCAAAGTGTGAGTCCATTCAACATAAGCTTGTTTTAAATAAAGGGTTTTTCGCTGTCTTTATTCTTCCCGTGGTTTTCAGCTCCTCCCCTTTTCTGACGCAACCGGTATCCGGGCATCCTAGCGTCCGTGGTTACCCCCTTCACTTCCGTGTTCGTCATCCTGACGTGTAGGTGTGGGAGGGAGAGTCTCTTATTTCGGAGGGCTTTTTACGGTCGTGGAAAAACCTTAATTCAGGCTTATAATATGGCAACTTTCCAAAATTACAATTCACTAACTGTGAAATGGATACATTTCTTTGCTCATATACATAATACACTTAAAAGGGTAAATATAACTTGTATTACTCTACAGTCTATATTGACAAGTTTTCAAATCTCCTTTTTCCCTTTATGTCTTTTTATCTCTTGAGAAGAAGAAAACATTTGTGTTTGTTATATTTTAAAGAAATGTATTTAAAGATATTCCATTAGAAGGAATTTGCACACTGAGTTACATGTATCATCTAAAATACATATAATGAATAAAAGTATTATGTTTATTGAGGAACTTGTCAATATAGACTGTAGAGTAATACAAGTAAATAAGAATTTTATGAATATTTGGAATGGAGCTCTAGAATCCTTTACCAAACATACAATGGGGATAATTATAGAGCAGGAAACCCTTACCCTTCGGGAGTTAGATGAGAATATTAATAAAATCCAGACTCAACTAGAACCATTTTCTGGAATGGAGGAGTTGGAGGATCTAATTAATAAAATGACTAAAAAAAATCCATGACATAGAGAGATCTATGATTGAAACTAAGAAAAGGAAGCTAATAAGAGATCAAGAGGATTACAAAAGTGGGAATATAAGACCAAAAAAAAGTGAATTTTTTTTTCTAAATAAGGAAAGGATCAGATTGCAAACAGAAACAAAAGGGAAAAAAACAAATCAATCACGAGAATACCCGCAGTATAGAAATAATCCGATAAGATTGAGAGAGGATAAAAAGACAGAAATGGACTGGACAGAAAAAGGAAACATCAACTATCCCATTATCTAATAGGTTTGAACATTTAAGAAATATAGAGACAGAAATATAGAGCCTTTTTTAGGATTTTCAATGTCCAGACTCACAGACAGGAGGGGGAAAACACAAACCCCAACAAAAAGGATAAGAGAAACAGAAGAGGAGGTAGTAGAATGCAAAAAGCTAAACAAAAGAAGGAAAGAGGAGAGAACATTAAGGAGATAGATAAAGAAAGAAATGAAGAACAACAGAAAATAAGAATTTTTAATTTATCAGAAAAACTTTTAACTCCAATTCATGAGCAAATTTTAAGTAAAGGGTTTAAATATGCCCCTACTTGTGGGATAGATAAATTTGAAACCTTTTTAGATATCCACCGTTTTTCAAGGAAGTTATGTCTTAAAAAGTTTTTTAATAAATTTACAGAAAATAAAGATACAGAAGCGTTTAATGAAAATCCTTTTAAACACACCAATTTTAAGAAAAAAATCGAAATTTTACCCTAGTCACCTAAAATCAGATTGCATAAAAACCTTTGAGAAATCATGCCTAAAAGACTTAAGAAAAAATAAACCACTTAATAATAAACAAGGAAATCTAACTAGAAAAGAAAAAAATGGCTTTACAAGAAATTAGAAAGGATAAAACAATAGTTATTAAACCAGCTGATAAGGGGGGGGAAGGGGTGTAGTCATTTGGAAGAAAGAAGATTATTTAAAAGAAATTTATAATCAATTGGGAGATTTGGGCACTTATACTAAACTTTGTGGTAACCCCTTGGAAAAAATTAAAGCCAATTATAAAACGTTTTTAGAAAAAGGTCTTAAAGAAGAAATTTTAAACAAGAAAGAATATGAATTTTTAGATGTAAAATTTCCCAGAATTCCGGTTATTTATATCTTACCCAAGATACACAAAGACCCCAAAAATCCACCAGGGAGACCTATTGTCTCTGGGATTGGATCTCTCTTGTCACCCCTTTCACAGTATATTGACAGCTTCTTACAAAATTTAGTCCCGAAATGCCCAGCATATCTGAAGGATACCATGAGCCGTTTACAAATTTTAGAAGATTTTAAATGGGAGGACTCTTTTGTGATGGCCACCTGTGATGTTAGTAGCCTCTACACCAATATCCAACACAGTATGGGGTGTGAGGCTACTAAGCATTTTTTTATTCAGTTTGGGGACTTGTTAGAAGGACAGATAGACTTTATTATGGAGGGGATTAATATGATTCTCAAAAACAATTTTTTCTGGTTTGAGGAACATTTTTATCTGCAAACAAAGGGGATTGCCATGGGGACCAGATTTGCCCCAAGTTATGCAAATTTATTTATGTCCTACTGGGAAGAAAAACATGTCTTCTCCAGATTGGACATCGGGGCAAGTCTGGTCCTCTACAAACGCTACATAGATGACATTTTTATCATATGGAAAGGCAGTCCCCAAACTCTATTGGATTTTATTGATTCTCTTAACCACAATTCATGGAGTATTAATTTGACACATGTAATTAGCCCCCTGAGTATTAACTTTTTAGATCTTGACATTTTTATTGAAAATGACCAAATTAGAAGCCGAACACATTTTAAAGCAGTTGACGTAAATAGTTTTATTGATTATAACCAGGCCCGGACTTGCCATCGGGCAAACCGGGCAAATGCCCGGTGGGCCGCGATGGCCATTGGCCGAGGCCGGCAGGAAAGATCAAGAGATCTCCCCTGCCGGCCCATGCGCAGCAGCACCGGCCCCAAGATGGAGTTCTATCCCATCACGGGCCGATGGGGAGATCGGTAAGGGAGCCGGTCTCCCTCCGCGCACGGCGAGCAGCTTCCGTTCTCTTCTTCTCGCGAGCTCCGAGATTATCAGAGCGTTGCCATGGTAACCCGCGGCAACGCTCTGAAAAAACGGCGCTCGCGAGAGGGAGAGAGAGAGATGGTCTGTACCCTGCGGGTTGTACCTGCCGCTGGACCGCCAGGGATGTGTGTGTGGCGTAGCCCCCCCCCCCTCACTGGACCACCAGGTATGTGAATGTTCCCTCCCCCCCATAAAAGTTAAAAGGGGGAATAAATTGATTTTTTTTTTTTTTTTTTTACTTTTTAATAATAATAATAATAATAATTTAAGGCCATATACACACACAAACACATTACACACATACAAACACACTACACACACTGCACCCCTGCACTAACACTCACTGCACCACTAACACACACACATTCTGCTCCCCTGCATTAACACACAAACACACACTGCACTAACACTCACTGCACCACTAACACACACACATTATGCTCCCCTGCATTAACACACAAACACACAATGCACTAACACTCACTGCTCAACTAACACACACACACATTCTGCTCCCCTGCATTAACACACACTGCACTATCACACACTGCACTATCACACACTGCACTAACACTCACTGCAGTAACACACTAACACACACTGCACTAATACACACTGCACTAACACTCACTGCAGTAACACACAAACACACACTGCACTAATACACACTGCACTAACACACACACTGCAGTAACACACAAACACACTCTGCAGTAACACTCACTGCACCACTAACACACACACACTCTGCAGTAACACTCACTGCACCACTAACACACACACATTCTGCTCCCCTGCACTAACACACACTGCACTAACACACACTGCAGTAACACACTAATACACACTGCAGTAACACACACTGCACTAACACACACTGCACTAACACACACTGCAGTAACACACAAACACACACTGCACTAACATACAAACACACACTGCACTAAAACACACTGCACTAACACACTGCACTAACTCACAAACATACTGCTCCCCTGCACTAACACACACTGCACTAACACACAAACATACTGCTCCCCTGCACTAACACACTACACACACAGCACCCCCTGCACTAACACACAAACACACTACACCCCCTGCATTAACACACTGCATACACTCTATACCCCTACATACACACTACAGCCCCTGCATTAACACACAATACACACTCTATACCCCTATATCCACACTGCACCTCCTGCACTTACACACAAACACACTACACACACACTACACACACTCTATACCCCTTATATACACACTATTCCCCTGACACTCACATACACACACTAAACACACTCTATACCCCATAAACCTACACTACACTCCCTGCACTCTCATACGTTATACCCCTATAAACACACACATCACACCCCCTGCATGCACCCACACTAATTTATATCCCCTATAAATACATATTCTGCACCCCTTGTACACACTACACCACCTATGCATACATTATCCCCCCTATACACATGTGCTCTACAGCTCCTATATGCATACACACATTAGAGCCCCTAGATACACTCACAAACACACAGTACAGCTCCTTACATGCACACACTCCACAGGCCCTATATAAATACACACATCCTTTACAACCCAGAGACACACACACTACAGCCCCTAGCCACATGCAGTACGCCACAAACAGACCCCTTCACACACACAATTGCTCTACACACATGCAACGTCCAAACATATACAACAACACAAGGAACATCCCCACCCATGCACAACACTCTTTAACAGTCCGGTTCCTGTTTTGATCTCTGGTATCCCACTATTGAGGACACCAGAGACAAATCGCCAGCAAACGCAGCACAAACTCAACCCCCCCCCCTTCCCCCCCAAAAAAATCCTGGCATTTATTTTAGCAAGGAGCACTGGATGCTCTGGAGCAGTCACATTAACATACTCATTTGGTGGGGGGGGAAGGGGGTGTGCGTGTCAATGGTGGTGACATGACATGCCCCCTTTCTGGCCACGCCCCTAATAGTGGGCTGCTCTGCCTTTAATTGCCCGGGCTGAATTTTTGTCCCAGTCCGGCCCTGATTATAACAGTTGTCATTTTAAGCCATGGTTATCCAATATACCAAAAGGACAGTTCTTAAGAATTAAAAGAAACTGCACGAAAGAACAAGATTTTGAGGACCAGGTTAAGATTTTAGAAAAACAATTTTTAGAGAAAGGGTACGATAAAGGAATTTTAGGAAGAGCATACAAAGAGGTAAAAGAAAAGGATAGATCACAACTTTTAGAATATAGGGAGAAAAAGACAAATAATGAAATAAAAGAAATCAACCCATTCATTTTTAATTTTAATTCTAATAATAAAGACCTACGTAAGATTGTGAATAAAAATTGGCATGTTCTTAATGTTGACGATGAAATTCGCCCGTTTATAGATAATAAACCAAGACTCATTTTCAGAGGAGCAAGCAATCTAAAACAAATCTTAACCAGTAGTTTTTTAGATAAGGAAAAGAGGGAATGCCCAAATAACTTTTTAAAGGAACAAAAGGTTTTTTTCTATTGTGGAGTCTGTAAGGGATGTAAAACGAAATAAAAATAACAGGAAACTTTTGAAATTTAGCTCTTTTAACTCAAATAGAGAATACGAAATGAAACATTTTATAACATGTAGTACGGTGGATGTTGTGTATATGTTAATATGTCCATGTGGACTACAATACATAGGGAAAACGTCACGTCCCCTAAAAACAAGGATTAGAGAACATATATACAACATCCAAAGGAAATTCCCGAATCATAGTGTGCCTAAGCATTTTATGGAGCATCACAATGGAGATCCAAGTTTTTTGGACTTCCTTGCAATAGATCGTATAAAAATCCATTGGAGAGGTGGAGATAAAGATAATGCACTCAGTAAGACGGAAATGAAATGGATTTTCGATTTGGATACGCTCATACCGAGGGGGCTTAATGCCGACTTTGAAATAAATAGTTACATTTGAATTTAATTTTATCAAAAGCCATTAATCTCCTTTATAAATAAATAAAATAATTGTTTTTAAAAATGTTTTAGCTAAATATTAATTGGATATTCATTTCGGAAAATTAAAGCCTTTTTAAATGGTATATACTGATATAAAGGTTTTTGAAAGTTTTTTAAAAAGTTTTTTATAATAACCTTTTTAATTATCTTTTTATAGACTCATGTATTTATAAAAAGGGGAAGACTATCTAAATCTGTTTAGTTTTATAAAATTATTAGAAGTAACAATTGATTTACTAATCCGTTTTCTTTTCATTATGTCATGGATTTTTTCTAATAAATCTCCTTTTTCCCTTTATGTCTTTTTATCTCTTGAGAAGAAGAAAACATTTGTGTTTGTTATATTTTAAAGAAATGTATTTAAAGATATTCCATTAGAAGGAATTTGCACACTGAGTTACATGTATCATCTAAAATACATATAATGAATAAAAGTATTATGTTTATTGAGGAACTTGTCAATATAGACTGTAGAGTAATATACTTAAAAGGGTAAATATAACTTGTATTATGTATATGAGCAAAGAAATGTATCCATTTCATAGTTAGTGAATTGTAATTTTGGAAAGTTGCCATATTATAAGCCTGAATTAAGGTTTTTCCGCGACCGTAAAAAACCCTCCGAAATAAGAGACTCTCCCTCCCACACCTACACGTCAGGATGACGAACACGGAAGTGAAGGGGGTAACCACGGACGCTAGGATGCCCGGATACCGGTTGCGTCAGAAAAGGGGAGGAGCTGAAAACCACGGGAAGAAAAAAGACCGCGAAAAACCCTTTATTTAAAGCAAGCTTATGTTGAATGGACTCACACTTTGAGAAAGGCTTCGGCTGAAATGCGTTAGTGTGGGGAGAGTGGAACTGCTGTATTTTATCCATTTATTTATTGCTGCTGCTGTATTTTGAAATTAAACCTTTTAAAAGAAAACCTGCATCCTGGTTGTTTGAAAGGAAGGGAGAAAATCGACAGTCAGCTTTTCTGGTCACCAGCTATCACTACTCCTTATCCATTCAAAGCTCCTAGTCTGAGTCAGTTTCTAAGTGACTCAGTAATATGTGAGTGTGTCTAATTATACACCATTTTACATTTCATTTTGACGTTATTACCCTATGTATTTTTCCTAATTTTGTATTTACAGGATTTTACTGAATTATAAGGGTAATATTTTATGTTTTATATTTACAGTTGATGTGTGCTCTCACCATCTTTTACTATATTACTTTCACAAATTTTATGTGTGGTGGAGTGACCTCATAGGTGATTGAAGCACCCTTATTTTTTGAATTTTAACCTGATATACGCACTTTATTTTCTACTGATCTAAATCCTGTTTCATCCGGTTGTACGATTCTCGGTAATAGTATGCCGATCCTATTAGACAAGATCTTAGTGAGCAGTTTGATGTCCACATTGAGCAGAGATATCGGCCTGTAACTGCCACAATTCAGGATCCTTATCCAGTTTTGGGAGGACAGTTATAGTGGCTGCAAGTGACTCAGGGTGAAAGCGATTTTCCGTTATGAGAGCGTTAAGTGCCTGGGTAAGTTTAGGAAGCAAGATGTGCCAAAACTTCTTTAAGTATTCTAGGGTAAAGCCATCTGGCCCTGGGGCTCGCCTGTTTTTAGCGGCCTTGATCGCTGCTGCCACTTCATTCTCCTTGATCGGTAAATCCAACGTCTCTGCCTCATCTAGTCGAGGTCTTTCAGCAACGAATTTGTCAAGGAAGCGTTTGTGTCTCTGTCTTTCCCCACCTGAATATATGTCCTTTTATTTCACGTGGTCATACACCTCCACTTGTTTTCATTTGCAAGTGGTAGGCAACGCTTAATACCTAATGGGGATTGGTAGAAAATAATGTCTCTAGTCCATCATTGTTTGCTATCTTCTAAGATCCTCTGTAGATCTATTCTAATTTGTATTCTTTATGGTGCAAAACTCCAGTCTTACTCTCGGCTAACTTCCTGGCTCCAAATAATAATTCTGTACCTGATCCCATTTTTATTTGGTTTTGATATCTGTGAATTGAGGCCTTTTGGGACAATGTTTATGTAAATATCTTGATTGAGCAGACTAACATCATCCTTTGCATGCCTCCCCTTCTCCCCTAGTCTCTACTTTTTTTAACTTTCTTCTTTTCTAACTTTTTCTCACGGACACTTATTCCTCTTCCTCATTTATTTCTTTTATTTTAATTCTGGGGGATTAATGCTACATTCTTCTTATTTGGCATATGATGTTGATATTATTTGCTATTTGGAAGATAATGTCTTTATTATTGCTAAAACATCCTCTTGTAATTTTTTTTTCTTCAAATGTGTGATGTAGAGTCTCATGCAAATTTTCAAATCTGCGAAAGCAGAATGTTATTATGAGGTAATTTGACAGTCTATTTAATGTTAATGATGTGTTTGTTATATGACTCTGTTTATATAACTTTTACAGGAAAAAGCAAAGTCACAAGGATTGTGGAACCTATTCCTTCCTCTAGAAAGTGATCCAGAAAAAAAATATGGTGCTAAGCTAACAAACATGGAATATGCTCATCTCTGTGAACTGATGGGGACCTCCTTATATGCATCAGAAGTGCGTATAACTAGGGTTTTATGGGTTAAATTATATTAACTACATATCATAAATAGTTGCTGTTTTGTTATATAATGAATATAATAGGTTTAACATTTTTCTGTTATCCAATTATAGTAAATGTAAATATGAAATTGTACGTGTGAATATGTTGTTTGGGTACAGGTTGGTTACTTTCATTGTATAAATGTTTTCTTTTTTAATACATTTTTCAGATCTTTAACTGTTCAGCTCCTGATACAGGAAACATGGAGGTGCTGATCAAATATGGAACAGAGGAGCAGAAGGAAAGGTGGCTGGAACCTCTGCTGGAGGGGCAGATCAGGTCTTGTTTTGCTATGACTGAACCAAAGGTAACCTGTTTTCCAAATTAATCAAACTCTAGGGAAAATCGTGTAAAGAAACTTTGTCCCGCAAACCCAATCCCATCCACGGAAGGAAGAAAAAAATAAAATAAAAATACTGTGATTACTTACTTCATACTGATGTTTTAGAAAGGCTCTAAAGCGATGTTGGTCTAATCCCAAATGAAAGTTTCACCACCGGGCCACACTCACTGCCATCCATAATATACAAATGAGATAGTTCATGAATAGTGCATCTTTATTAGTTAAAAAATTGTGACATGGCATGTAAAAAGCAGGCAGACTTCATAAACAAAAGAGAATAAAAATAAATATAATAAGAAATAGCGTCCAAACCCCCCCAAAAAAACAACACCAATGCAAAAAATAGAAAGTCAGCCCTGTGCCTGCTGGATGGGGTGAGGGGGAGTAGAAAAGATAGGTTACCTAAGATGGCTCTGTACACATTTCACGTCTACCCTGACACTTTATTAAAGGATCACTATAGTGTCAGGAAAACAAACCTGTGCCCCCATCCTCAGGGTCCCCCTCCCTTGGCGCTAAAGGGGCTAAAACCCTTCAGCTACTTACCTTAATCCAGCACCAGGCGCTGGTGACCTCCTCCCCCCCCCCCCCCCCCCCGCCCAAGTGCCGCGCACATTCAAACAGAATTTCGCATCCAGTGTCACAGATGCGCCTCTAGTGGCTGTCAGGAAGACAGCCACTAGAGGTTGGATGAACCCTGCTATGTTTACATCTGAAGGGTTAAAACCTGGGGGACCTGGCACCCAGACCACTTCATTGAGCTGAAGTGGTATGGGTGACTATAGTGTCCCTTTAACTTGGCAAAATCAAATAACTTTTCCATCACGTCAGAAAATTCACACCAACAGGTCTCTTTTTGTTCTCATCCAGCGTTACAAATTAACCATCACTTTTAAAGACATATTACACTATTTTTGTTTGTTTTTGTGCAGTTGTGCATAAGCAGAAATATTACATACATGTTTGATGTTATGTAATTTGTGTTTTACATCCAGGTTGCTTCATCAGATGCTACAAACATTGAATCTTCAATCAAAGAAGATAAAGACCATTACATAGTAAATGGCCATAAATGGTGGACATCAGGTAGGAATCTTAAAACCAATACCAGACTACATAAACAATATATGTGAAATCTATGTAGTTTTTGGTATTAAGTGCTGGATTTTTGTCCTTAACTGCCAGGATAGTGGTCTGTATAAATATTGTTGCTTTACAATCTTAACCATTTAGTAACCATTTAGTATTTAGTAGAACAACAGTAATATGTTAAAAAGCCAAGGAAAAAGTAATTTGTATCGACTCTCACTAATTAGTGACACGTTGACCAAGAATCCCCTGGTCAAATGAAGCACAATGTTGATGTCAAATCAAATTATAGCCCATACAGAGTATACACTTTATGAGTTATCAATCAGACTTCAACAGATACAATTAGGCCAATACTGGCAACATTCTGGCTCAAATAATGAATAAATCAAAAAGTGAAAAACAAATAAAAAAAAAAAAAAAACTCTAGTTGGAGGTAAGTTTTCAGTGGCCTGGCCTTTTTGGCTTTTGGCTGGAGTGTGCCGCTGGAGCATAGCTCCGATGTTCATTTGCGGCTCCGGGCGGAGGCTTATGTGATCTGCGCCCCATGGAAGAATTAGTGAGCCCTGTGTGAGGTGGCCACAGTTCTGCCATTTCCCCGTCGAGGTCCCCGCTTGAGGTCACGGTATGCTGGCGTGTAATAGGCCCCGTGCCTGCGTTTCAGCTTTGGTTGCTTCAGGGAGTATAAGAAGGGCATCGGGTGATGCAGCAAGATATCCCCAGTTTGGATATTCTGTGTGCGGGGTTGGATGGTGCTGAGGTGCCGAGATATAGTGTGGATTGTGTTTTAGGGTGTTGGAGCAGTCGCAGATAATGTCTGGTCCGGTTTAGTGCCAGGCTCCGCTCCCCCATTATGTGCTCTTTTAAACTATGGCATTTATTTATTCATTTATTTATTTCACAAATGTATTTTAGCTTTGGTTCTGTTTTGTTTTTTAAAGCCTGTATTGTGCCTCAATAATATTATAGAATCAATGTAGTCTCGTTTTTTTGAAAACTAACGTATTTTTACTTTTTTATTTTTAGAACAACATAATTGAAAAGTTGTTAAAGGAACACTCCAAACACCATAAACACCCCACTGAGCTAAGACCTGTGCTGGGCTCAGAATGTCAGTTGAGCACTCTCAGCCAATGAGCTAAGCTCCTTTCTTACAAAAAAAGATATACAGACATATTCTCTCTAAATCTGATAACAAACTACATTGGCAATTAACTTGCAAGTTCACCACGCAAGAATATCAGCTGACCATTCACAGCCAATGAGCTAAGCTCCTTTAATACAAAAAAGCTATAGCAGACATATTCTCTCTAAATCTTTTATTTATTTATTTTTTACTCATTTATTACATAAACCAAACTGACAATAATAGATGTTCCTATTCTCTCTAAATTTGATAACAAACAAACAAACTACTTTGGCAATTAACGTGTAAATTAAGCAATATTTTATGTGGGCATGTGTATAAATATCACGATCCATCCAATCTCTCCCATTTGTTACAGATCATTTTAGGAAACCTGTGTAACACATGCCTCCTGTCTAGTCCAGTCAAAACAGGAGGCCATTCAGATTCTGTAAAAACTATAGTAGTCTCTGTAGTTGACTCGACAAAGACTGAAAT
Organism: Pelobates fuscus; assembly: GCF_036172605.1. Taxonomy (NCBI): domain Eukaryota; kingdom Metazoa; phylum Chordata; class Amphibia; order Anura; family Pelobatidae; genus Pelobates; species Pelobates fuscus. The sequence continues at coordinate 125,911,758 of NC_086321.1, forward strand.
GTTAATTTTATTTTTGGTTGTATGGCGACAATGATTGAAGTACAGCCATGCTGGGCCTTCACTCTTCTGAATACTGCTTTGTAATTATTACTGGGTAACTCAGACAGCATCTCAGCCAAAGTGGATATATGGCTACAGTGGTTGAATGCCATGATTGCCTATATAATTTTTGTTGGCCAGTGTAGCACAATTAATTGGAAGCTCCTTCTTTTATTGGTTGAATACTTTATATTGTAGTCTGCGACAATCTTACTACTTTGCAATATTAAAATTCAGTTTAAAATAAAGACCGAAAACAAGGCACTATGCAAAACTGAAAATGAGAGCATAAATTTATTAAATAAAGTTTGTTGTAGTAAACTTCATATTTGATGCCATTTCCAGGTGCTCTAGATCCACGCTGTAAAATCTGCATCTTTATGGGAAAGACCAATCCAGATGCCCCTCGCCATAAGCAGCAGACCATGATTCTGGTTCCGATGGACACTCCTGGGATAACTATTGTAAGGCCGCTCACTGTTTATGGACTTGATGATGCTCCTGGTGAGTACACATAAATGATCTCCTTTCTTGCAGTAATTTGTTGCATATGGAGATAAATTAATGATGTATTAAGAAGGGAAATATATAATCAAAGAAGTGTTATCATTTAAAGAAATAATGATAGGCAAAGCAGTGTGCAGAATTCAGTGTATATATGCTGGAACACCAGTCAGCGCTGGCAGACAGACACATGGTCCGCACACATATTTTAAGGACTAAATAATACATGGATTTCCGGTTCAAAACCATGGACAAAAGACTCACTAAATCATTGTGAGAATTCATGCATGTTTCTAGTGGTGTCATGTGGCTGTGACAGATGACAAATATATACTATTTAATTACTTACAATAAAACACAATACAGATTTAGCCCAACTAAGAATCCGCTCACATTTGTGGGAGCACTATCATTCCTTAGGTTTAATAACCTTCAGTGGTGTATGCAGGCCCAGATAGAGGACTTGTGGTGGTAATGCTATCTCAAGCATTAGAATATTCCACAGAGTTAAGATTAGTCCCCAAAAAAAATTCTCTACATAACAGGAACAGGAGGGCTGGGGTACTGTTCCGTTATGTTGTTCAGTTCTTAGTACAATAGCTGTAGTTTTCCCCTTTACCAACAAACCGCAAACTGAGCTTATTGCAGGTGAAAAATATTTAGAATTAGTGGACTGGTCACAGGATTAAGGTACACAGTATAAGGATGCAGGTCCTAATAGGAGCATGGAATCCATTCTACACGGTTCTGAAAGCCATCTGTCAGAAGAATAGGAATGGATAGCCACATGTTCTAAGGGTTAGACATTATATGCCTTGTAATGAACTTTTTATGATGTAGATTTTATTTCTGATGCACAGCTGGACATGGAGAATTGCGTTTTGACAATGTGCGTGTTTCTAAGGAAAACTTATTGTTGGGCAGTGGCCAAGGATTTGAAATTGCACAGGGCAGACTTGGTCCTGGGAGGATCCATCACTGCATGAGGCTCGTTGGACATGCGGAGAGATCTCTAAGCCTCATGAAGCAGAGGGTGAGAAGATATCCGATTCCCACAAGCTCTCTTTCCTTAATGTGCAACTTCTCATGCTCTTTAATATTATGTTACTTATCCTATATGTATTTGTGTGAAAGATAAAACTGAATGTAGAAATCCACACAGTTATATCAAGCTCAGTCCTGTAACTAAGCACTTCAATTTTGGCTCCCTATTAGTCATTGTTTTAAGGTCTTCCTTTTGCTGTTGTCAGTCAGTACACAGAGAGAAGGAGAAATTTAAACTGTGTGTGTTTGAGCATGTGTATGTTTGTGTCTGGGACCATATGTGTGTGGGGGAGCTGCTTGTGGTGGTGATAAGTATAAAATGTTTGGGGTGTTAATGTGACTGGAAGAGCGTGACATGGTTGGAGGAGGGAGTGTGACAGGGCAAGGGGAGGTCACTATGACGGGATTAGGGGTGTTAATGTGATATGGTGGGTGTGGCATGGTTGGTGTGTGACTGTCACAGGGTCGGGGGTGAGTGTGGCATGGTTGGAGGAGGGAGTGTGACAGGATTAAGGGGGGGTTAAAGTGACAGAGTAAGTATGACAGAGCAAAGGTTGGGGGGGGTGAGTGTGACAGAATTAGAGGCGTTAATGTAACAGGGTGAGTGTAACATGGTTGGTGGGGTCAGTGTGGCATGGTTGGAGGAGGGAGTGTGACAGGGTGAATGGGCTGTGTGCATGGGGAGGCTGTTTTTCAGTGACTAACCTCACCACACAGTAATACCTTTTTATGTTATGCATTTGCCCCCTTTTCTCAGCACAGAGGGGGCATTAATTGATTCCCTGGTGATCCAGTGGTCTTCCTTGTGATCCAATGGTCTGCATGGTCGTCTAGCTATCCGGTCTGCAATTCCGGCGGGTGCAGAGTTGCAGACGACGTGGTAGTTGTCTCTCTAGCTCTGGCACTTGAAGTTTCAGAGTGTTGCCCTGGTAACCCACGCCAATGCTCTGATTGGCCGGAACTTGCAAGACAAATACTTCACGGTCTGTAACTCTGCACCCGGAGACTGCTGGGCTTTGTCTCCCTTCCTGGGCAGACAGTGGAGGCGCCTCACACCCGGCAGCACGCAAGGAAAGCTGTCTGGCCCCCTCCCAGTTTCGTGCCCTCGTTACGGACCAAGGGCCTGATGGTCAGTCTGCCCTAAGATCTGACATCATATTGTCCCCTATTCCCAACACAGTGGGGCCAAGTAATTAAACGCGGGACTTAGGGTTCTCCTGTGCCCGACTCATTATCAGCAGGTGTGGCACATAACTATAAAAACCTGAGTGAATCTAATGTCCCCCTTCAGCCTCCGCCCATAAATAATGGGCAGAGGCTATTTAATTAATTGTAACATCAGAAGATGATCTAATGTTCACACCCAGCCCCCACCCATTGGTGTCGGTTGGGGGCTATTGGAGGGGACCTAATGCCCTCATTCATAGGCAGTGTGCGCTTTTCATTTAATGTAGAGAGGGGGACATGCCATTGTTTAAATCGCCCAATGCCAAGTTTAGATCCTCGCCCAGGTAGCTAGGGGTACCAGGCCCCCTAGTGTGCCTGTGTTAGGTCCTTCCTGTATGCTATTAGTGACTGGACCCCAGTTGCTAGAATGTTATGACCGCAAGCAGGCACTGGCATGGCATGTGGGGTATAATGGAGGTAATGCTCCTGCCTTGTACTAATATGGTACAGTATGTGTGCAATATGAGTCATATTGACCCCCATATGCTTTTATTTAATTTCTTTTATAACAACTACCAGGTTTAGTCAGTACAAAAGAATGATAAACATGCTTCTAAAGCACATTTATGACTGAGTTTTTCTCAAGAATCTAATTCAAAAGAGGGAGTCAGTAGCTCCCTCCTTGTACAGGATAAATATATAACAAATGGACGACTTTCTGTATAACAAGCAATTCCTGTTTCATTAATTTCATCAGATATGCAATTTGTTCATTTGTCATTTGTATTAATGAACAAATTGCCAAAATTTGGATGAACACAAATTTGTCCGAAAACGAATGCACATGCCTAAATAGGAACACTTTTGCAAATTTTAACTTGATATGTCACATATCTCCCACAAGAGGTCACTGTTTTGCCTATTTATCAGCTGATGCTTCCAGGAACACTAACATTATTGGGTTGAGGTGGAAAGGGAAACTATTAATTGAATAGAAAATGACAAAGTGATTTATTTTGTAAAAAGGAACTTTTTCTAAATTGGAAACTGAGTTGCAAAATTCTGATAAGAATAGCCAAGCTGTAAAAGTTGAAAACTAAACCAAAAAAAAAAAAACGTTGTTACACATTTAATGAAACAGCCAACAATCAGCAACTATCTAAAACACCATGAATTCTTTAAAATCCAATACTCTCTCAGTCCTATGCTGGACTCGGAGCTGAGCGGACGCGTGCTGCTCGAGCTCCCGACCGCCGGACCGGCTTTTTGGGGAAAAAACCCAGCTGTCGCACAACGACTGAGGCCACATTGGGCCACTACAACTGGGCACGCGACGACAAACCGGCAGACACCTTTCCCCAGGGCCTACGGTACCGCAAACCGCGGCAGCAATCTGAGGCCTGCAGACGACTAGGAGGGGGAAGTGCGGCCGACTTTCATACCGACTGGTACGTCCAGCAGACCCACTCCACTCCTACCCCCCCCCCCCCCTCTGGACCGGTGGGGGTCATCCCGGTCCCTGCTGGCCGGCGCCCCGGAGTATCTCTGGGAACAGAGCGACCGCACGAGGAGGAACCGCACCCAAGATGGCGGCCCAGCAGCAATCCACGGCAATGGACACAAGCATTGAGTCGGGCGCAGGGCCCCTGGAGGCCTTTGATCAGCAGTGCAAGCGCTTTTGGGAGATACTGTGCAATCAGGGCCTGACCCGCAGAAGAGCGGTGAAAGTGGTGGCACACTGGATCCGACCGGTAACCCGGCGCCGCTACTATGGGCCCCTACCGCGAACCCCTAAAACGACTGCACAGCAAGGCAGGCGACAGCGACCAACTAAACAGGCAGGGGAGCCGCATGGTATCTCTGCCGACGCTCGCTCCCGTGTTCACAGGAGCTGGAGTGTCAGGAGAGCCCAACCCACGTGTAACCCTCACGACGCCAGAACCTGGTACCAGCATGGAGCACCCCCACATTCCACAAACCCAGCGACATACAGGGGCCTAACCTGGAGGTCCAGCCCGGGGTCTAGCGGCGGAGCTGCACCCCGAAAGAGGGGCACCCTTAAGGACACAAAACTAGAGGCCCTGCAGAAGAGCTGGAAGGAACGTAGTCTTAACAAGCCAAGAACCGGCCGAAGCAACGCTAGCAAACCGCGGGGCCACATCGGAGCAGGCCTGAAACTTCCGCCTGCTAACATCCCCCCCTCCCTGGGCATTGGCTGAACTTTTTATCGCTTGGACTGCATCTGAGCTACAGGTTCACTACCAATTGTTTGGACATATGTTATAAAAATGGTAACCCTGCAGCCACTATGCCTCTCAGACCCTGCACGTTATACCTTTTATTTTGCAAATCAGCTCACTGTTTAGTATTTTTCTTCTATAAGCCTTTGCCTTACTTAATCATCTCATATTAGACTGCATACCTCCCACGGGCATTATCTACCTATAAAATGCGCAACTACACTGTTAGATAAACGTAGTTAAAAGAAAAAACAAATTGTGTTGTTTAACCTAACGTTGGCAGCAACTGATAACTCTATAGCAAAGCTATCTTCCTGTATTTTAACCTGATGTTGACAGAGTCTCAATCTATAAAATGCCTAAACAGCATGATTTAAGCTTATTCATATATATTTTGTATTTTTATGCAACTGCCTACATCTTGTTCTTTTCATGTTCTAAAATATAAAAATTGTGCTGTATAACAAGCCACATGTTGAAATGATGACAAACCGCTTGCAGCAGCTGTTGTGGCGCTGTACGCTTTACTGTTACTCCATGCACGAATAAAAATAAAGAATTTAAATAATATAAAGGTCTTCCAGGGCTGGAGTAAGGCACATTCAAAATAATCATGTGGGAGTTAATGCCCTTAGCAAGATGCACCCCCTTCAGTATACTAGTACCACACTAATGTACACACACATGTGTTGGCATAAGAGGGTAAGAGGGGGGCTAGTACAAGCTTTGGTATAGAAATTTTTTTAAACTAGGAGAAGTTTTTTTAAACTAGGAGCAACAATCGTGGTGTCCAACTATGGACCTCTGGGCAAGAGGTAGTGTCTGCAATGGAGGTTGTGAACATAGGGTGTACCCCTAGGTGAGCCGTTCAGGTCCCTGCCCGATTTGTGGCAGAAGCTCGGGCTGAGCGTGGTGTAAACTCCACAATCTTCGTGGGGTCCTGGAGGGACAGGTTTGGTGCAGTAGTTGCAGGTGGCAGGTGACCGAAGCAGCCCCAGCTTGTTTAAGAGTGTCTCTAGCTCCTCTAAGGTTTTCACCCTATGGGTATTCCCTTGGTGGGTAAATGAAAGTAAATGTGGGGTCCCCCACCTTAATTGTATCCTTCCTGCGTGTAGGGATTGCAGGAGGGGTTTCAGTGTCCTGCAACATGAGAGTTTCTGCTGAGGTCTGGGAAGAATTGTAGAGTAGTACCCTCGAAGTGTATTGGCGTTTTATCCCTGACTGCCGCAAGAAGGAGAGCTTTATCCTGAAGTGACTGGAACCTGATGATGAGGTCAGAGGTTGCCATGGTCGGCGCGGTCGCCGGTTTCAGTATGTGGAACATGCCGTCCAACTTAACCAACTTGGCCTGCTTGGGCTGTAGCACCATTGCAAGTAGCTGTCGGATGGAATGTGGTAGTTTGATCAGGCCCAATGCTTCAAGTATTCCTCTGAGTTTTACATTGAAGCGTCTCTGCATATCCTCCATGGCCTCAACTCTTTCAGAGGTGTGGAGCTGTTGCTGTTGCAGAACTGGTGGTTTCCAGCTGGGTAAGTCTTGATTTCGCTCCCTCGAGCGCGGTCTGGAAGCTGGCAATGTCAGTGGGTTTATTTGTCCCCTGGGGTCATCTCGGCACCATATCTGTCAAGGCCCCTGCGCCTGTGTCCGGGTAGAATTCTTTGGTGGAGAAGAAGCTTCACTCTTCTTCCAGCGCCTTATTGACCCATGCGGCCAGTTGGGAGCAGATCTCCTATGTCTCTGCTAGCGGGTCTCTTATCGGCTTTCGCCTTTTTAGATTTGCGGCCCATAGTACCCTTGTAGTGTAGTTTATGGTGTTCTGGCCCAAATTTGACAAGATTCTGTTGAAAAATCGCTTGTTTTGGATCTCAGGAGCAGGAGCTCTAAGAAGTTTGACTGCTCTCGACAATTCTCACTTTAAAGGACCACTATAGTGCCAGGAAAACAAACTCGTTTTCCTGGCACTATAGTGCCCTGAGGGTGCCCCCACCCTCAGGGTCCCACTCCTGTGGCGCTGAAGGGGGAGGAAGGGGTTAATCCCTTACCTTTTTTCCAGCGCCGGGCTCCCTCGGCGCTGGGACTCTCCTCCCTCTTCTGATATCATCGGCTGAATGCGCATGCGCAGTCTCATAGGAAAGCATTCTCAATTCTTTCCTATGGACGCTGGCGTCTTCTCACTGTGAAAATCACAGTGAGAAGCGCGGAAGCGTCTCTAGCGCTGTCAATGTTTCTCTGAAACTGCTATGTTTACAGCAGAAAGGGTTAATCCTAGATGGACATTAAGCTGAAGTGGCCTGGGTGCCTATAGTGGTCCTTTAATGAATCAGAATGCTGATTTTAACATCTAAAATAGACATGTGCAATTCATTTTGGTCCAAATTTTAATTCGGCTGAATTTCAGCAATTCCGATATTCTGATGCTTCAGAATTGCCGATTTTTGGAAGTGCCGAAGTACTTCAGATTTCTGAAAAGTGGCAAAACAGGAAAGGGAGGGAAAATTAGAGAATGATGACAAGAATCTAACCCTACCCCTAACCAAATCCCAGCCCTACCCCTAACCCTAGTAGGGGTAGGGTTAGGGTTGGGGTTAGTTTAGGGGTAGGGTAAGGGGTAAGGGTTAGGGGGTAACGGGTAGGGTAACTGGTAGGGTTAGGGTTAGGGGTTAGTATAGGGGCAAGGGGTAGAGTTAGGGTTGGGGTTAGTTTAGGGGTAGAGTTGGGTTGGGGGTAAGAGTTAGGGGTAGGGAATTGCCAAAGTCACGAATACCGAAATGCCGAACCGAACCAAATTTTTTGCCAATGCACATCCCTAATCTAAAACACATGCGAGAGAGAAAGAGAGAGAGAGAGAGAGAGAGAGTGTGTGTGTGTGTGTGTGTTTTTTCAAGAATGCCTAAAATTGCTAGAAATCAGGAATCCATTGTTTGCTTCAGCAAACTCGTATAGAAAAATGTATTGCTTTTAGCTACAAGTTGTCAAATAGAAATGAAAGAAAACCCAGAGACACAACCATTTGTCTTCTCCATTGTTATTGTGGTTAGTGTTTTCTATCACTACACCCTTGTCATGTACATTTTTTTTTAAAAATGTAATATGCCATCATTTGAAATAATGATATGTTATTTATAGAAATAATGTGCCCTATATATCTTCCTTTTATAAATTGTCTTTTTGTTTTATTTTTGACAATCTTTATTTTGAGTTTTAGAAAGGTAGTACACAAGAAAGTAGGGTAGCAAATTGAATATGCTTTTCGACAACATGTTCTGTATTCAAGGAGATCACACATTAGGGTCAAAGTTAGCATTTGCAGGTAGTATGTAAATTTACAGTGTGGGCAGGAATGCGGGGTTATGTCGCCCCTGTCTAGATGCATGCGTACCCTAGCTTTCCCTCATACTGCCGTTAGTGTGACCTTGCGTGTAGGTATCATTCAAAGTTTGTGGGTTTACAACCATGGTAGTGGTTTTGCGTACAGGGGAGGTAGTTGCACCCATGGCTAGCTGTGTGCGTTCTCACTGGCTTACGCCTACTGCCTGCGTAACTTGCTATGTGGTCAGCAGTGGAGATTGCATGTATTGTTCGGGTGTGCTGTGCATTATGACCATTTTGGCCACCCATGGAGGTTGTGACTCAGATGTCTAGGTGATCGCTGTAACGGATCGCCTGGCACCCCGACTGGGTACCTCCGTTAGAGGATGCTTCTAGCGTTTCCTGAGGACTCCAAGCACTCTGGCAGACACCACAATCACCGAATCTGAGAAGCATATAAATCCTCTCAAGCCTCTGAATGCTGTAGACAGTTGAATAGGAACCATACGAATAGGTTTGCACTCCTAGCAGTCCAACTGGAACAGCATACAATAAATCCTCCCCCAATAATGAGACGACACTTTTAGGGGAGGATTTATTGTATGCTGTTCCAGTTTGACTGCTAGGAGTGCAAACCTATTCGTATGGTTCCTATTCAACTGTCTACAGCATTCAGAGGCTTGAGAGGATTTATATGCTTCTCAGATTCGGTGATTGTGGTGTCTGCCAGAGTGCTTGGAGTCCTCAGGAAACGCTAGGAGCATCCTTTAACGGAGGTACCCAGTCGGGGTGCCAGGCGATCCGTTACATTGGTGACAAGCGGTGGGATGGCGTCCTAGTGCGTGGTAAAGCAGCTCAAAGACACAGTTCGTTTGGAGTTACAATTTGAGGGCAACGCTAGTATTCGTACAGCGCCCCTGGTCACAGCAAATATGACCTATCGCTTTGAGGGCGACGAGTACAGGGACGAGGTCATGAGACGGTTAACCAGATATGGCCCGAATCCTTCAACAGAGGCGCTTATGGCAACCGTGCGCAAGTTGGATGCGGAGAATCGAGCGGCATGGGAATGCGAGTGCCGATTGCGGAGATTGGGGCTGTGGCCAATTGGTCTCTCTGCCCAGCGGCAGTGTGTGGTACAGGGAGCTGAAGGTGCCGTCCTTGCTCCCCAGTGGCAGTGTGTGTTACAGGGAGTTGAAGGGGTCGTCCTTCCTCCCCAGCGGCGGTGTGTACCCCAGGGAGCTGAAGGTGCCATCCTTCCTCCCCAGCGGCAGTGTGTACCCCAGGGAGCTGAAGGGGTCGTCCTTCCTCCCCAGCGGCAGTGTGTATCCCAGGGAGCTGAAGGTGTCGTCCTTCCTCCCCAGCGGCAGTGTGTACCCCAGGGAGCGGAAGGTGCCGTCCTTCCTCCCCAGCGGCAGTGTGCGTTACAGGGAGCTGAAGGTGCCGTCCTTGCTCCCCAGCGGCAGTATGTGTTACAGGGAGCTGAAGGTACCGTCCTTCCTCCCCAGCGGCAGTGTGTGTTACAGGGAGCTGAAGGTGCCGTCCTTCCTCCCCAGCGGCAGTGTGTGTTACAGGGAGCTGAAGGTGCCATCCTTGCTCCCCAGCGGCAGGACAATATATGGAAAGGGGAGACAGTTGGTCCCCCTCTTCACCAGCAGACAAGTATGGAAGGTTTTGGAGATAATTGGCTGGACGAAGTAAGGCAGCGAGTGGCCCAGTATGGGGATGATGTAGCCATGGAGACACGCCGGGTGATCTGGAACCAGGTCATGGCCTAGCGAAACACAAGGCTGGGCCGAGAATTCCAGCGGGCGAAAGAGAGAAAGCGTCAGGGAGAGGAGCTTGTTACCCCCTCTCCCCAGCGGCAGTCGACAGTTCAGGGTGAGGAACTTGTTACCCCCTCTCCCCAGCGGCAGTCTACAGTTCAGGGAGAGGAGCTTGTTACCCCCTCTCCCCAGCGGCAATCTCCAGTTCAGGGAGAGGAGCTGGTTACCCCCTCTCCCCAGCAGAAGCATAACCCACCAAGGGGAGACAGTAAGCCCCTCACCAGCGCAGATGGGACCGTGGTCTCTGCGCCCAAGCTACAGGGAGTACGGAGGGTCAGCCCTGCTCCCCAGCGGCAGAATATTTTACCTGGAGGGGAGAGTCTCGTTCCCCCTCCCCAGCGGAAGCCTAGCCCACCAAGGGGGAGACACTAAGCCCCTCACCAGCGCAGATGGGACCGTGGTCTCTGCGCCCAAGCTACAGGGAGTACGGAGGGTCAGCCCTGCTCCCCAGCGGCAGAATATTTTCCCGGGAGGGGAGAGTCGCGTTCCCCCTCCCCAGCGGCAGCGTAGCCCACCAAGGGGAGACAGTAAGCCCCACACCAGCACAGATGGGACCGTGGTCTCTGCGCCCAAGCTACAGGGAGTACAGATGGTCAGCCCTGCTCCCCAGCGGCTGGAAGTGTGTAAGGGAGAGGAGTTTGTTACCCCCTCTCCCCAACGGCAACCTAACCCACCGGGAGATGTTAAACCCCACAACTGTGCAGATGGGACTGTAGTCTCTGCACTTACAGCACAAGGGGTAGGGATGGTCGGTCCTGTCCCCCAGCCACAGAGCGGTGTATCCAGAGGGGAGACAGTCGGTCTCTCCCTCCCACAACCAGGCTCCAACCAGGCTACTTCCGCAGTAGTACTGGCACCAGGGCAGAGTACCGCTAGTCTCTGCCCACTCAGCAACCCACCAAGGCAGACTACCAGTCCCCCACACAGCCGTGGTGAGACACCTTGACCTGGACAAAGTTCTCCTCCACCCAGGTGTAGTAACCAGTTATGGTGGGTGGGCTGTACTGCGGTTTCTGCTTTGTGGGTGGGTTGCTGGACTAACCAGGGCACTGACCGGCAGGAGGTCAGGTACCCTGTTAGTCTAATTGGTAAAGGGGAGAAGTGTGGCGAAACCAACCTCGCCAGTATGAACTGGAGAAGCCTGGTTGCCCGCCTGCTGCCTTTGGACTATGGCCCTGGGAGATTGGGCCCTTTAAATAAACGTATTCAGCCCTAACAGAGTGCATGTCACTCATTCTGGCCCTTTAAATACAGTGGGGTCATTCGGTACTTGCCCTGTGTGAGCGGGGATACCCCAGATAGCTATGCCATGGAGCCCATTCATATAATGAAAGATTATGGGAAAGACTTTAGCTCCATGGCAATTGAACTGTATGTGTGTGGTCTGAGCACCATTCAATAATGTGCACTCAGACCTAAGCTATCTGGGGATATGTTGCATGTCTTTATTTTATGTAGTAAATGTAACCTTGTTTATTTTATGGTATTTTATGTCTTTTTGCAACCATGTGCTCAATGGAGTCTTGTCTCTGTCCTGGGAGGTAATTGGATTACTTCTTCATTGTCTCCAGGAGAGAGGGCTCTGTAAAACCGTTCTGAGCCGGAAAGCCATGCTGGCAGGGGGTTTTAAAAGATACTTATGAACCCCTGGTCTGATTCATGCCATTTTTTAATATGTTGTTCCCCTGAATGGATTGATTGTGGATATGTATTTTTATGTGAATGTGATGTATGGTTTTAGAGTTATGAAAGTTGGGTAGAAAGTATGTTTTAACTGTATGTGTAATTGAGTTTCCTCTCAGAATAAGTGGAGGGAATATGTGGGATGTAACTGTGATGTGATTGGTTGTTTTATACCTCCCTGTGGGCGCACCTGTATTTGCAACAACTGTAATAAAAAACAGGCTGGGTGGGCCAGCACCTGAGTTCCTGTTTTAACCCTCAAAGTGAAGTGTCGTCTCATTATTGGGGGAGGATTTATTGCATGCTGTTCCAGTTTGACTGCTAGGAGTGCAAACCTATTCGTATGGTTCCTATTCAACTGTCTACAGCATTCAGAGGCTTGAGAGGATTCCTATGCTTCTCAGATTTGGTGGTTGTGGTGTCTGCTGCAGTGCTTGAAGTCCTCAGGAAGCGCTAGGAGCATCCTTTAACGGAGGTACCCAGTCGGGGTGCCAGGTGATCCGTTACAATCGCATTCCCATTTGGCCATAGTCCCTCTATCCCGCATGTTATGTGTGTCATATGTGAGTAACACTATGTCAGTTGTCCATTTTCAAAGTTAGCCTGAGCATCGTTCTGGGCTGCTGCTTAGTTTCTGTTCAGAGAAAGAGAGAGTGGGGAGGGAGAAGTGAGAAAAAGCGGTAAGAAGAAGAGAGAAAAGAAGCAGAGAAATAAAAGAAGGGGAAAAAAGGGGGGAGTGGTGGGGGAGATGAAGGGGAGTCCAAGTTAGTGTTGCCTGGTGCCATAAGCATCCCTACGCCACCTCTCCCCCGAGTCCTCGATGTGCCGCCTCCCCAGGCCTGGCAAGAGTTCCGTCCGCTCCCCGCGCCGCCCGCTCCCCCCGTCCGGCGGGCCATGTATTATATCCAGGTGACCCACAGTCGAGTGCAGCGCTCCACAGTGCCACAGTTCCACCATGAGAGACTCCATCTCATAGATCTGTTCCATTTTTTTCAATCCATTGTTGGCTCCCTACTTTTATGTATTTTTGTTTTGTGTTTAGAATTGCATTATTAGAATTGGGGTATTCAATAAAAAAATAAAAGGAGATATAAAAAATAAATTGGTAATCAATTAATGCAATTGGATAAACCATCAAATCATCATTGCTTTAAGGGTAGAAGCAGGTATGCCCTGTCTCCCAGTTGTACTTCCCTTCATTATCTTATTGTCATCTGCTCATCAACATTTGTTGTTGAAGCATTTCTTCAAATGGATTTATTTACAGCCATGTGTTCCATATTAGGCTTTATCGGTACATGGATTTGCTCTGTTAAAATGTTAGTTGGGTGTTAGTAAAAGTTAATTTACTCTTTGTTTTAGTAATATTTGCATATCTATGCATTGCCTTGCTGTATGTTTTAGTGATATGAGTTGATTTGAAATTGACTAGTTACTTATAAAAATTAGAAATCCCATCTTATCTCAGTACTGTATATTTAGTGTGTATGTATTGCTATGTGTTTGTGCAATATTCTAGTGATGTGTGGGTGGGAAAGTCAGCATACTATTGACAAATCATAATCTCCTTTGGAAATCTTCCATTTTACAGGTAAAATCAAGAATAGCCTTTGGCAAGCCACTGGCAGAACAAGGAACTATTTTAGCAGACATTGCCAAATCCAGAGCAGAAATTGAACAAGCCAGGTTGTTGGTTTTAAAAGCCGCCCATCTTATGGATACAGTGGGAAATAAGGTGAATAGAAGTATGCATTTTTACTAATGTTTTTTTTTTTTTTGTAGCCAAATCAGTGTGTTAAACATTTCACACAGAAACAGAAACTCCTACTGTGTTTCTCGAGATCTCCTCAGTCTCCATATCTTCTATAATTGACATATCATCTTGTACATCCCCTGGCTACAAAAGGCACAATTATCCCGTTGAGATGTGGGGGGAGAGGGTAGTTTTCTTGCTACTTCATATATTATTATGCTACCATAACTCCAATGAACTTTACTTACATATTAAGAGGTCTGCCTCTAACCTTTTTTTCAGAATTATTATAAACACCTCTCTCATTGGTAAATGTACTTTATTAATATGACACTCCATGTTTACCCAAAGTTCATCCACATATCTTAAAGGTGTTCAGATGTAGCAAAGGTCGTTACTACTGATCTTTTAAGCTTCTTAGACCCAATATTAGATTACTATGTAAAATCTGTGCAGCTACAAAACTCTTTACAGAAGGGATTTAAAAAGTAGGCCCCCACCTCGTTAAAGCTATAATATGGAAGATACTGGCAATTGAGCACCACACACATCTTTCTCAGAGTATGGACTCTTTCCCTGTTCCAGCAAGATTCACCTAATGTGTAATTCTCTAATGTATTGTCTTTTTACTCTCTCTCTTTTTTTCTTCCTCCTTTTCACACCTCCCTTTCCTCTTTTCCTATTTTTATTTCTTTACTACCCACACCCCAACCACATTCCCCACTCCCTCATTATTATATTTGTTTTACACTACTTTCATGATGGACACCTTTTATATTGTGTATTTGTATTGTATTAAAAAAAATAGAATTGCTCTCTTGAAGTGTTGCATTAATCAAATCATGCATTTCAATAGATCTGCCTTGTCTTATTGAGTAGACTTTTAAATAGTTTAATTGCACAGCTATGCAAGATAAGCACATATGCATCTCCTCACCAAATTAAATATATGATGGTTTGATGCCTTTATTTATTTTAATTTTATTTTTTGCAGGAAGCTGCTTTGGAAATTGCCATGATTAAAATGGTTGCCCCAACCATGGCCCAGCAAGTAGTGGATCGAGCTATTCAGGTAAGTACTGTATGTGGAAGAGTGATCATGGAATTACATGGCAAAAAATGAATTAGGGCACCATAACAACAGAATGAAGTTGTTATGGTGCCAAGAGGTCCCTGACCCTGTTTGCCTTCAGGGGTTAAACTATCAACGAACAGGTTAACCACAAAGTCTTCATTCCAGCACCAGTCAGCTCTGCCCTGAACACGCAGTACAGTTTTTGTCTACTCTCTCTACTCATCCATTGTTTTCAAATACTTGCATAGAATTCTTACAAACATTCCTATTTATTTTTCAGTCATTTGGAGCTGCAGGTCTCAGCAATGACTTCCCACTGGCTCAGTTTCATGCCTGGGCACGGGCCCTTCGCCTTGCAGATGGACCAGATGAAGTACACAGAGCAGCCGTAGCCAAAATTGAACTGAAACACTAGGGTTTTTATCTTTCTTTAGGAAACTGATGTTTATGCAACATATCTTAAATAATCTTCTTAAATATGAGAAGGAAAAAAACTGATGAATGAAAATTACATTCTGAAAATCAATCATGGCACACACAAATATCAATTTCTTGAATATTAATTGCTTACAAAAATTATATATGGGTGTTGACACTTGCTTGGTCACCTGAAGCATGAATATGCATTATAATACATATTATGTAAACTGCGTAAAGCTTAGGTTTTCATGGATTTTCCCATTCGCTTATCGGGACTTTCCTGCACCGGTGAATCAGACTGTGGATCATGGTTAAAGTTCTAATGTTGGTGAGTCCAGAGACCTAATAATGAAAACCTATGAAACAGAAGAATTTTGTCAGGAAGTTGTTCTGAATGTGCATGTGACTTTTGTGTATGACAAAAAATAAAACTAAATGCAATTTGGGCATCTATAAATAAATAATTTTTTATTAAAAAAGAAATTCATTTCATTTAGCTCTTTTTCAAAACCACATGACAGACTAGTTTTATTTGCCTGCATTACTTTTGCAGTTTATTTCTGTTGTAAGTGTGTCAGGATTATTCACTAAAGTGACAATCGTCCGGAATTTCAAATTTAAGGCCAAGGTAGCTGACCTGGAAGCATGCCTGAGATAGAGAAGTTTTTAAGGCTTTTTTTCACTTTTATTTTGGTTATTTTTACCTTCAATGTGTAATTCACTGACAATTGTTAATTTTGTGAATAATCCTGTAAATATTTGTCAGCGATTGCCACTGGGTCTGTGTGGGTGGTTGTTCTACAGTAGTGTAGACATTACTTACTACTAATGTGTGCTGTGGTGCTGGTCTGTTGCAAATTACAAACTCCTAGTCCCAAAATCAAAGATGGACATTCCTTGAACATCCATCACATCACTACCTCTCTCCCCTCCTTACCAGAAAACATTATTATTAAACTAGACCTACCAAAGCAGCATACCCATGTCCCTCTACTTACAACCAACATGCCCCGCTTTCCACAGGAGACATTTAAAATCCCATCAACTGCTTCTCTGGCATCATACCTATATTCCTTTCTGAATGGTCTTCAGAACAATTTATCACATCCATCACCTGCTCTTCTAACACAACATACATATATCCCTGTTCAGTCAATATGTATATATCACTATCCCTGAAGGGTGGGCCTAAGCTGTCTTTTTTCTTACAGCTATATGATGAGGACATAGTACCCACATCACATTGATAAAGCATAGAAACTGAGCTATTGGATCATAGAAGTAATAGACTGTGCTGATACAGTAGGTAGAGCAGATCCTATCTATGCAGTATATGATATCTCAACATTTTTACATTATTTCCAAACTTCATAGGAACAATATAGCGTTAGGAATGGAAAGCTGTATTTTCATTCTGTCCCTGTCCCTATCCAGCTTAGAGCCTCCTCACCCCATGTCAGTATGACAGCCACTAAATGTGGATTTAACCTGCAATGTAAACATCCATTAATAACAGCCTCATAAATAAAAGTCGTAAGTAATTTCCAAATGTGTCCCAAATAACACCTGCTGTTCCTTTAGCAGCCTTTTCCTCATTAATAGGGAATCAGCTCAGGGCTAGATGACGCTCTAGGCCCATTTGTTGAAGTAGGCCCAAGTTGCTTGTTGTTTTAGTGATCTGCTGCTGCCTCAAAATGCTTGATGCAACACTCATAGCATGTGGCCAGGGAGGCACAGATATATTTCTTGACCTGGCTAAGCACAATGAAAAAGATTGTCTATAAAACCCAAAGTGCATTGCAACAAATCCGAGAATATGGGAACTCTGAACAGCAAAAGCTTAGAGAATCTCAGTAACTTGCCCTTCAGTTAGTCTCTGCTCAGGTCTCAAAAATGTTTTTGCTCACTTGTGCCATTACAAAGAGAACCTATACCATTTACATATCAGATTGATCTTGCCCACATAGGCAGACCAGAACCGAACTGCCGACAAATCCTCTCTGCTCAAGAGATACAGCAACACTGGATGATCGTTTTAGCTTTCCTTGGGTCTCGTCAGCGAGGTGTTTTTTGTTCTGGGATAAAACCCAAAAAAGGTAGCTTTGGCACTTTATAAACTGTGCCCTGATTAACTACTGGAGGGGCCCCAATGTGCCGTAGGCCCATTGCACATAGGAGTAGCCTCTCTGTTTTCAAAACTCATTTCATAGAGACATCCTGTGCACCATTGCCCATAGGATGGATTTACTCTGCTGCAAGATGCCTTGTCTTAGAGTGGATTTCTTGGTGTTTCTACCTGCTTATGAATATGGGTTTTATATATGCTTGAAATTTCCAGTTTATGAAGGTATGTAAGTAGTTTTACCATGTCAGCAAGGTCTAGTTGCAGATTGATGTCAGGCTCATGAGCCCATTGTGATGAACTGAACCTCGTCACGGGCCTCCTGCCTCAGGACTATGGGCCCTGCAATATACCTTGCCCAATGCACTTTAAAAGGCTCTGTTCATATGATGTATGTACTTTTGTAATCCAGAAAGAGAGACCGACCGTGAGCCCGGATTCCCTGGAACTGTTTTGGGCATAGGTCCATGTGCACAGTCGGTCAAAATTATGACTTCCATGGAAATCCCGAACCCCTGAACCGATCTGGGTGATTTTTGGTTATGTTGGTCCCCCATATTGGGGCTATCAGGGGTTGTGACTGTTGTGAGATTTCCATGTGTTTTGGGGCTACTTTTGGGTTATTGTAAATATATGTTTTCTATGCCTGGAGATAATTGAGTTTAGTATAGTTCCTGACTCAATTATCTCCCAGGCACAAGGGAGGGATTACCGTATATACTCAAGTATAAGCCGAGTTTTTCAGCACATTTTTTGTGCTGAAAAACCCCAACTCGGCTTATACTCGAGTCAGTGTCTGTATTATGGCAATTTACATTGCCATAATACAGACTAGGGGCTGTGTGCGGTTACTTACCTCTCCTGCAGCTCCTGTCAGCTCCCTCCTCCTCCGCGGCGGTCCGTTCAGCACCTCTGTCAGCTCCCAGTGTAAATCTCGCGAGAGCCGCGGGGTCATAGTGCGGCTCTCGCGAGACTTACAGTGTGAGCTGACAGAGGAGCTGCACGGACCGGCGCGGAGGAGGAGGGAGCTGCAGGAGAGGTAAGTGCTCTCTGACAGCCCCCCTCCCCCCACTGAACTGCCAATGTCACTGGACCACCAGGGAAGGAGAACCCCCCTCCCTGCCATGTATCAAGCAGGGAGGGGGGACGAAAAAAAATAATAATAATAAAATAAAATATAAAAAATAATAATATTAAAAAAAATAATAATAAAAAAAATTAATATAACAAAAAAAATTACAATTATTATAATTAAAAAATAATAATAAAAATGCCCCCCCCCCCCCCACCAAGGCTCTGCATCACACTCTGCATCACACACACACACTGCAC
Source organism: Pelobates fuscus (assembly GCF_036172605.1). Taxonomy (NCBI): domain Eukaryota; kingdom Metazoa; phylum Chordata; class Amphibia; order Anura; family Pelobatidae; genus Pelobates; species Pelobates fuscus. Next base: position 125,930,273 of record NC_086321.1, read on the forward strand.
TCATACACACACACACTGCATTCACATAAACACTGCACTCATACACACACACACACTGAATTCATACACACACTGCATTCACACACACACACTGCACTCATATACACACTGCACTCATACACACAAACTGCATTCATACACACACACACACTGCATTCATACACACACACTGCATTCAGACATACACACTGCACTCACACACACACTGCACTCATACACACACACAGTGCACTCATACACACACACTGCACTCATACACACACACTGCATTCATACACACACACTGCATTCATTCACACACTGCATTCATACACACACACTGCATTCATTATATACACACACTGCATTCATTATATACACACACTGTAAATAAATATTCAATTAATATATTTTTTTTAGGATCTAATTTTATTTAGAAATTTACCAGTAGCTGCTGCATTTCCCACCCTAGTCTTATACTCGAGTCAATAAGTTTTCCCAGTTTTTTGGGGTAAAATTAGGGGCCTCGGCTTTTATTCGGGTCGGCTTATACTCATAGAAACATAGAAACATAGAATGTGACGGCAGATAAGAACCATTCGGCCCATCTAGTCTGCCCAGTTTTCTAAATACTTTCATTAGTCCCTGGCCTTATCTTATAGTTAGGATAGCCTTATGCCTATCCCACGCATGCTTAAACTCCTTTACTGTGTTAACCTCTACCACTTCAGCTGGAAGGCTATTCCATGCATCCACTACCCTCTCAGTAAAGTAATACTTCCTGATATTATTTTTAAACCTTTGTCCCTCTAATTTAAGACTATGTCCTCTTGTTGTGGTAGTTTTTCTTCTTTTAAATATAGTCTCCTCCTTTACTGTGTTGATTCCCTTTATGTATTTAAATGTTTCTATCATATCCCCCCTGTCTCGTCTTTCCTCCATGCTATACATGTTAAGATCCTTTAACCTTTCCTGGTAAGTTTTATCCTGCAATCCATGAACCAGTTTAGTAGCCCTTCTTTGAACTCTCTCTAAGGTATCAATATCCTTCTGAAGATAGGGTCTCCAGTACTGTGTACAGTACTCCAAGTGAGGTCTCACCAGTGTTCTGTACAATGGCATGAGCACTTCCCTCTTTCTACTGCTAATACCTCTCCCTATACAACCAAGCATTCTGCTAGCATTTCCTGCTGCTCTATTACATTGTCTGCCTACCTTTAAGTCATCAGAAATAATCACCCCTAAATCCCTTTCCTCAGATGTTGAGGTTAGGACTCTATCAAATATTCTGTACTCTGCCCTTGGGTTTTTACGTCCAAGATGCATTATCTTGCACTTATCCACATTAAATGTCAGTTGCCACAACTCTGACCATTTTTCTAGTTTACCTAAATCATTTTCCATTTGGCTTATCCCTCCTGGAACATCAACCCTGTTACATATCTTAGTATCATCCGCAAAAAGACACACCTTACCATCAAGACCTTCTGCAATATCACTAATAAAAATATTAAAGAGAATGGGTCCAAGTACAGATCCCTGAGGTACCCCACTGGTGACAAGCCCAAGCTTCGAATATACTCCATTGACTACAACCCTCTGTTGCCTGTCACTCAGCCACTGCCTTACCCATTCAACAATATTGGAATCCAAACTCAAAGATTGTAGTTTGTTGATAAGCCTTCTATGTGCAACAGTGTCAAAAGCCTTACTGAAATCGAGGTAAGCAATGTCTACTGCACCACCCTGATCTATAATTTTAGTTACCCAATCAAAAAAATCAATAAGATTAGTTTGGCATGATCTCCCTGAAGTAAACCCATGTTGTCTCTGATCTTGAAATCCATGTGTTTTTAGATGTTCAACAATCCTATCCTTTAACATGGTTTCCATCACTTTCCCCACTACTGAAGTTAGGCTTACTGGCCTATAGTTGCCCGACTCCTCCCTATTACCTTTCTTGTGAATGGGCACAACATTCGCTAACTTCCAATCTTCTGGGACTACTCCTGTTATCAATGATTGGTTAAATAAATCTGTTAATGGTTTTGCTAGTACACCACTAAGCTCTTTTAATAGCTTTGGGTGTATTCCATCAGGTCCCATTGACTTATTTGTCTTTACTTTTGACAGATGAAATAGAACCTCTTCCTCTGTAAACTCACGTGTAATAAATGACTCATTTATCCTTTTTCTTAACTGAGGTCCCTTTCCTTCATTTTCATCTGTAAATACCGAACAAAAATATTCATTGAGGCAGTCAGCTAGACCTTTATCCTCATCTACATACCTTCCTTCTTTTGTTTTTAATCTAACTAATCCTTGTTTTACTTTTCTTTTCTCATTTATGTATCTAAAAAAGGTTTTGTCCCCCTTTTTTACTGACTGTGCTATTTTCTCTTCTGTGTGTGATTTGGAAGCTCTTATAACTTGCTTAGCCTCTTTCTGCCTAATCTTATAGGTCATTCTGTCTTCCTCACTCTGGGTTTTTTTATAATTACTAAAGGCTAACTTTTTGTTTTTTACTATTTTGGCTACATCTGTGGAGTACCACAGTGGTTTCTTGAATTTTTTGCTTTTACTGACAAGCCTAATGCAATTTTCTGTTGCCTTCAGTAGTGCAACTTTTAAATAATCCCATTTCTTTTGGACTCCATTTAAATTGCTCCAGTCTGATAATGACTCCTTTACACATATTCTAATTTTGGAAAAGTCTGTTTTTCTAAAGTCTAAAACTTTTGTTTTTGTGTGGTGTGACTCAGTCACTGTTCTTATATTAAACCACACTGACTGATGATCACTGGATCCTGCACTTTCACCTACAGTAATATCTGATACCAAATCTCCATTTGTTAACACTAAATCTAGTATGGCCTCTTTACGAGTTGGCTCCTCAACGACTTGTTTTAGAGACAATCCCAGTAGGGAGTTTAGAATATGTGTGCTCCTGGCACAAGTAGCTATTTTTGTTTTCCAATTTACATCAGGAAGATTAAAGTCACCCATGATGATAACTTCCCCCTTCATTGTCATTTTAGCTATTTCTTCAACTAGTAGATTATCTAACTCTTCAATTTGTCCTGGGGGCCTATAAATCACACCTACACGAGTTACTGTGTGATTACCAAATTCTAACGTAACCCAAACTGACTCTATGTTCGCCTCACTAACCTTTATTAGGCTAGATTTTATGCTATTCTTTACATACAGGGCCACCCCTCCCCCTTTCTTGCCTTCCCTGTCTTTTCTATATAAAGAGTACCCTGGTATTGCTATGTCCCATACTCGAGTATATACGGTATCTTGTTTGGTGTGGGAGTGTCCTGGACCAATGTAATCATGTGTATGTTTTTGCTGTATGCTACTCTCAGGTCCAGTGGGGAATGCCCCTGGAATATGTAACCGGAAACCCCTTGCATGGGGACCTGCATATAAGGCCAGTTGTGGCTGCCATTAAACATAACAATTTACCCCTTCATGAAGTCATGTTTGGGGGATTGGAGTGCTATATTCACGCTGGGGATTGCTATAATCACTATACTCCCTTGGATTACAACACTTGCTCTTGGAAAAGCAGCTTGCTTTGCTCTCTGGACTAGGAGCTGGATCCTGGTCTTAGTTCCAGGGTGGGTGGAGGACAGTGAGACCCCAACCAAGCTGCGGCCTTTTGTCGGGTTTACGGTGGTTATGGTGTCCAGTGCGGTGCTTATGGTACTCATGGATTACGAGGAAGCAGCGATTGGCAGAGGCACTCGGTCGGGATGCCAAGCGGTCCGTTACACCCAGAAACACAAAATAAAATTTGGTAATTAGGCCTGGTGTCATTTTTCCAGATCGGGATCTATGAAGCACTGAGTCAGCTGACAGTCTCAGCCTATCATCGATCATCTGGCAAACCTTCCTGATACTGAACTGACTGATATGCCTCATCATTGCGAAGTGTTGCCCCCTTTTCAGAGTTAGTAGGTATGCATATGTACACATGGCTGACTGCAACAGTACAGAATGTAAGTATGCATATTCATGTCACAATAACTTCACATTGGTTTTCAACCACATATGCAATAAACAAACAAATTAAACTAAATTGTGAGGAAGTTATCAACATTTAGACCAATATCAGGAAATGGATGAAGTGCTGAGTTTTACACATAAGTGAAAGGAGATTACTATAACAATATTTGTTTTGATCAAATTAAAAAGCATTTGTTAATCACCAAGTGTTAGTCAAACAAGAGAATGGCATTTCTTTCACTGAAGCGCTTTTCATTAATGTAATTTTAGTTTTCGTTCATGCTCCGGCTTGTTCCACCCATCTCCTAATATGTGAGGTACCAATGCCTTGTTTATCCGGTACCATACAGCTTCCTTGGCTGATTACTTACTCACAGCTTCTGCAAGAAAAAAAGCACAGTCATTATTATTGATGGTGCCAGTTCTTGTCACCTTAAAACAAGTATTACCGGTTGTAATATCTCCACTGCAGCTTAAAAAAAAACTTTTGGTTATTATTCTGCAGCTCTGTGTATGTCTAGCAGTGTGGGTGGTTTCCCTGGGGTCTAGTGAGGATCGGGCTGGTCAGGCACTGATCAAGGGCAGTAGCTAAGACAGCGGCTGCCTTTTGCTTTGCTCCAGTGTGGATTCTCATTCACAAGTGCTGGGAGGTAATGATCAAAGATCATTACCTATAAGTGCTGCAATGAGTAAATTGAAGATTGTCCCTCACCACCTGCAATCACCGCTCGGGTTACACTAGCAGATATCTGAAATCCCACTGGGACTACTGATGGGACTATTGACAGATGCCCCAGGTTGCTGACCCCGGACATAGGACATATGGGGCAATACTGTAGAGCCTCGCATAGCAGGCTCAGACTTAAATAGCTCTGTAATATGTCATCCTGTGTTGCAAAGCCTTCACCGCCACGTTCTCCTTGATATTGCAGCTCCCTGATAGCTCCAAGTAACAGAGATACCTTGAGAGGTTGTAGGTGAGTATACGGTTTATTCCAAATTGCATATAAAATTAAAGGACCACTATTCAAGTAGGTGAGCACTTGGGAAATAGTGATCACAATATAGTGTCCTTTGAAATAAACTCAAAAAAACAAAAGCACATGGGGTATACTAAAACATATAATTTTAAAAAGGCCAATTTCAATAAGTTAAGGGAAGCTTTACAATATATTGACTGGCATAAACACTTTAGTGAAAAGAACACTGTGGATAAATGGATCATCTTCCAACAAATATTAGAAAGGTACATTTCTCAGTATGTACCATTGGGAAATAAATATAAAAGAAACAAATTAAAACCAATGTGGCTTAGTAGAGAAGTAAAACAAGAAATTAAAAATAAGAAAAGGGCATTTAAAGCATTTAAATCGGACAAATCAGATGCATCTTATAAAAGATATAAGGAAGCAAATAATGTGTGCAAAAAGGCAATTAGACTTGCTAAACTTAAAAATGAAAAAAATGATAGAAGAGAGCAAAACCAACCCCAAAGCATTTTTTAAGTACATAAATTCTAAAAATAAAAAAAATGAAAGTGTAGGTACACTAAAAACTGAAACGGGGGTGTTAGTTAATGAAGACCAGGAAAAGGCAGGAATTTTAAATAACTATTTCTCCTCCGTATATATTAAGGAAGAACCCATGGCAATAGATGTGCAAATGATTGCTACTAAAAACTTGCAGAATAATTGTAATTGGTTAACTCAAGACAAGGTGCTGCAGCAACTAAAGAAAGTTAATATAAACAAAGCTCCAGGGCCTGACGGTATCCATCCACGTGTACTTAAGGAACTAAGTGTAGAAATAAGTGAACCTCTGTTTTTAATCTTTCAAGATTCTTTTCTTTCAGGAAGTGTTCCGGAGGATTGGAGGAAGGCAGATGTGGTTCCTATATTCAAAAAGGGTTAAAAATCCTTGCTTGGAAATTATAGACCTGTGAGCTTAACTTCTGTGGCTGGTAAAATATTTGAAAGGTTATTAAGGGATAATATTCAAGAATTCCTTGAGAAGAACATGGTTATCAGCAAAAATCAGCACAGTTTTATGAAGCACCGGTCATGTCAAACTAACTTGATTGTGTTCTACGAAGAAGTAAGTAGAAGTATAGATCAGGGTGTTGCAGTGGATGTGATCTATTTGGATTTTGCCAAGGCATTTGATACAGTTCCACACAATAGATTAGTGTTCAAACTCAAGGAAATCGGTCTAGATGAAAATGCTTGTTCTTGGGTAGAACATTGGCTTAAAAACAGAGTACAAAGAGTTGTCATTAATGGTAAATTTTCAAGCTGGACAGAGGTGGCAAGTGGTGTCCCTCAGGGGTCTGCTCTGGGACCCCTTTTATTTAACATGTTTATAAATGATCTTGAAGACAACATTGCAAGTCATGTTTCAGTGTTTGCAGATGACACAAAACTTTGTAAAATAATACAATGTGAGCAAGATATTACTTTGCTGCAGAGGGATTTAGATAGACTGGGGGACTGGGCACTCAAATGGCAGATGAAATTTAATGTTGAAAAATGCACTTCGGCATAAAGAATACACAAGCAACGTATACCCTTAATGGAAGCGAATCAGGGATAACAACACACAAAAAGGACTTGGGAATTGTTATAGACAACAAACTATGCAACAATGTGCAATGTCAATCAGCAGTGGCCAAGGCCAGTAAGGTATTGTCATGCATGAAAAAGGGCATTCATTCTTGGGACGAGAATATCATTTTGTCTCTTTATAAATCACTGGTAATACCACATATTGAATATGCTGTGCAATTTTGGGCACCTGTTCTAAAGAAGGATATTATGGCACTAGAAAAAGTGCAGAGGCGGGCTACAAAATTAATAAAAGGAATGGAACATATCAGCTATGAAGAAAGGTTAACAAATTTAAACCTATTTAGTTTAGAAAAACGTCGCCTGAGAGGGGATATGATAACATTATACAAATATATTCGGGGCCAATACAAACCATTGTGTGGAAATCTATTCACAAACCGGACTTTACATAGGACACGAGGCCATGCGTTTAGACTGGAAGAAAGAAGATTTCGTCTAAGGCAAAGGAAAGGTCTTTTTACTGTAAGAACAATCAGGATGTGGAATTATCTGCCTGAAGAAGTGGTTTTATCAGAGTCCATACAGATGTTCAAACAGCTACTAGATGCATACTTGCAAAAACAGAATATTCAAGGATATAATCTTTCAATGTAGGGTAATAACTGTTTGATCCAAGGATAAATCTGACTGCCATTCTGGGGTCAAGAAGGAATTTTTATTCCTAGCTTGTTGCAAAATTGTGCTTCAAACTGTTTTTTTTTTTGCCTTCTTTTGGATCAACAGCAAAAAACAAATGTGAGGACGGCTGAACTTGATGGACGCAAGTCTCTTTTCAGCTATGTAACTATGTAACTATAGTGCCAGGAAAACAAACTCATTTTCCTGGCACTATAGTTTTAATAGGTACCCCCCCCCTCCCTCATGGAGGGGGAGGAAGGGGTTAAACACACACCTTTCTCCAGCGCCGGGCTACCTCGGCGCTGGGGACTCTCTTCCATTGGACATCATTTACTGAATGCGCATGCACGGCAAGAGCTGCGCGCACATTCAGTCAGTCCATAGGAATTCTCAATGCTTTCCTATGGACGCTGGCGTCTTCTCACTGTGAAAATCACAGTGAGAAGCGCGGAAGCGCCTCTAGCAGCTGTCAGTGAGACTGCCACTAGAGGCTGGATTAACCCTAGAGGGACCTGGCACCCAAACCACTTCATTGAGCTGAAGTGGTCTTGGTGCCTATAGTGGTCCTTTAAGCAACAGGAAACTGGATACAAATAAATAAAGTCTAAATTATAGCACAATCTGTGTGTGTCACAGAACTATCACTGGTTTCTCTTAGGTTCTCGTGTCCTCACATGTCCTCTTGTGTCCTCAGACATGGCATGAGTCCATATTCAAAGCACATTTTAAATCCATACAAAGGACAAATAGAAGTGTATAAAGCTCAAAAGGAATCCAGAAAGTATAAAAGGGTATATATATACATTTTCTAACCTAAAAGATGATATATAAATATGTAAATTCATAATACAAAATGCACAAACATTCTTCAATACTTTGTGGTAGCAGTAATAGTAAATATGAATATGACATTTATCTAATTAAAGTACTGATTTCAAAATCTACATTTAACTAGAATAGTACTGTTGATACATTAAGGAAAATAGTTTCATACTTATTGTACTTTCTTTTCCTGATCGTTAACTCCTTCACGACTTTATGAGAGTCATTGCTATCCTACACAGAGTGGGTTATAAGGTTGTTAGCATGGCGTGGAAAGTCCTAACATTTTGGCGTGAGCAAGGTTAAATCCCTGCTCACACCATGCATTACCAGGTATCAATATATACCTATGGCTCCCCGGTGTCAGCTGGGGCCAATTTGTAGTGGCTCAAAACTGACAGATAAATTGTATGCAGTGCTTAAAGTGTGTACTGCATACATCCTTTTAAATGGTGATTTAAATCCCCATTGAATCAATGCAGTGAGAGCAGTGTTAAATGTGCTGGAGCTGACAGATGCTGTATGCAGTGCTTGAGCCATTTCCATAGGCCTAATGCTATAATGTGGTGTGAGCAAGGTTCAATCCCTGCTTACACTCCTCTCAGTTGGATGCAGAGCTCAAAGTGAGTACAGCCCTTGAATTTGATTGTGACTGAGAGCAAGATTCTGGGCTGGTTGATCAGTCAAAAAAAACCTCAAAGTCTAAACAAATCCTAGAAGGGTCTCCCAGCTTGGCCCCATGCCGATTGTGATTGGTGATGGGCATTGCCAACTGCCCACCATCACTGAGTAATTGGCATGCCTGATTTTCAGCATTACAGAAATTCTCCTGTAATGCTAAAAATAGCCAGTAGATGGTGGCAACATGGCAGTTTCTGCTGTTTTTCCTAGGAAATCCATCTGCTATCAGAACACGTTAGGGACAGGTTCCCTTAGAGGTAGGGATAGTTGAGGGTTAGTGTTAGTGTTAGTGTTAGTGTAGGTTTAGTGGTAGGGTAAGGGTTAATGCTGGGTTATGGTTAAAGCCGTTTTAATATTAGGTGTAGGTAAATGCTATGGTGGTAGAGGGGGGCCATACTATTAGTAAAAGGGGGGGGGAGGGACCTAGTTTCCTGGCCATGACCCATGGATAGCAGGTGAGGACCCCAATAACTTAAAAATCAACGTTATGACAACTATTGCAAAGCCTGTGAAATATTTCCACACTTTGCAATATGACCAGCACACTCTGATTGTTTGTCTTGCAATCGTGGGAGAGCCTATATTAGAACTTACTATCAGCGCTCGTTCTTTGGCAAGTCCTCTATAGGTGGAGATGGATTTCATTTTCTTGCAGCGCGTTTTTGTTTTTGTTTTCTGGCATTTATTGGCGACCTGGTCTTTTTTATTTTAATTAGTTGCTTTGGTTAATATGAATTTTTATTTGGGCTTCTATGGGGACTAAAGAACAGAATTAGGGTCCCTATCATCCGCCTATCAGTCGAACACTAGTTCCCACCCTTTATTCATATTTGGGCCTCCAGTCGACACCCTGGGGGTCGGGGCCAGGGAACGGTACAAAAGGTCCCACCACTTTAGTAATAATATTAGAGCCACCCATCGATAGGGGAAACTAGGTCCTCCTCCATTAATATATAAAATAGCCCCCACCCAATGCCCACAAGTGGGGACTTGGTGCGGACTATGTACCTCCACTATTTGTGATGGTGCCTTTTCTAGTGCCTGGACAGCAATGGCTATTGTTCAGGAGACATGTCCCCACGTGGCTGCTAGCGGGCAAATAGTTCTTCAAATGATCACTTTGCTTTCAAAATGCAAGTGAATGCTAATTTAATGTAAAGAACGTGCATCCTGCTGTGATACCGGAGAAACTGACGGAAGCCAAGCACAGAGAGATGGACACAGGTTTCTTCAGGAAGGAAGAGATTCTTTATTCGGTTCACCGATCGGGACTCAGAGGGACTAATGTCACCAAAATACAACAAGTTCTGAGCCCCGGACAATAGTGCAGGCTCCTTATATAGGCATATAACTCCTCCCATATTAAGCTCCACCCGCACATTCTCTTAACCAATCAAAACAAATAAGAATTAACTTCCTGCTTGACCGCATGGCTTGTCCAGCACAATGGAGGAGGGGAATACTACATCCTGTATTCTCGCACATGCTCCGTACACTACTGATCGTATCTTGCCACGTGCAACCGACCGACCGATACGTCAGCATATGCACGTACACATGCCACGTGGTAATCTCGGCCTACTAAATTTATTTTTACCGAGATTCCACCACATTCCCCCCTTTGATGCCTCTTGATATTTCACAATTACTTGAGGCATCACTTAACCTTGGTTTGCATACACCTCAGGTTACCATGAACCAGACCAGACTTTTCCTATGATGTGAATCCCTCAACACTCCTCTTCCTGCATTGGTTCTCCCTGATCTAGAGCCTTATATTTATATATAGCCATTATCTGTGCTGCAGCCTTCCTTTCTGCTATATTTTCTATCAGGCTTTGCACAGACCTAACCACTAAGGGAATAAGACATGGCCGGAGTAGACACAACATTAAAATCAGTATGACTCCGCCTACCAATGCCTTAAGCCCTCCAAACTGCTCATACCAGTTACCAAACCAACTACTTGGATTGTACCCTTTCCATACCTGAGTAGGCACATGCGCTAGTTTAACCATATGGCTAGTAAGCTCAGCTATTGCTTGCCCTTCGTCATCTATTTGAAGACCGCAATTGCTCAGGTTAAACTTCCCACATACACCTCCCTCTACTGCCAATAGGTAATCCAAGGCTAATCTATTTTGGTACACTGCTGTCCTCATCCTGGTATTATGCTTCGCTAGAAGATTGAGCGCTTGTGAGGTCTCATTAGTAATTATCTCAACCACCGCCTGTAATCTTATAATTCGGTTGAGCATATAAATTGGGGTTCTATATCCGAAAGTACCATCCTCTGCCCACGTGGCTGGCCCATAGTAATCTATAATACGCTGGGGAGGCCATTCATCATCTTCCCAGGCACCTATCTCTATGGGTCCTCTTTTCTTTCTATGATTCACATCATACACTTTAACACCCAAAGTCTCACCTGTTTCAATAGGTAACAAGAAGAAGGATGGTTTGAGCATACCCAACACACATGCCCCTTCCCAGTCCTGTGGCAACTCCGAATAGGCCTTCTTACCACAGATCCAGTACAAATTTGCTGGGGCTTTCCAACTAGATGTGATAGATAAATCAAACCATACGTCCTTTAAATTGCCATATCTTGCAAACGGGTTAGATGGTTCTGAGACATTTGAGGCCGACCACCAAGTTGTATTCTTTGTATCATCATCATAAGCTTTTTGCCCTAGACAAGTTAACTCTCCTACAGAAGTATTAAACATCATTCCTTTCCTTGCTATGCAAACATAACCTATGATGGAGGTCTTTAATCTCCACTCAGATTTACCTCTAACACTCATCTGATAATCGGCTTGTGAGGATATTAATTGTTCAACTGCCTCAGAACCGGACATTACCTCCTTTGCTTCCCAAGGCCATTGGTCTCCCATGTTAGTACCTCCACACACATAGCAGTTGGTTACATTAAGACTACCGGCAATACTCTCAGCTAAATCTATGAACAGGTTTTTAGCGTTATGGGGGATCTTATTATCTATACTCATCTCTTCATAAAACGAATGGAATACCTGATGAGTTTGGGAGGTTACCGTATCGGTCTCTATCCCTATAAACAATACTGTCCCAGGGTCTAAACCCGTCCCGTATATTTGAAACCCAAATAAATTACCATATCTATCTAAGAATTGGTCAGGATTGTTTATAAGAATATGGACTGGATTACATTCCATAGACTTACAGTATGGATTGGTAGGCAACTTAGTCACAATCATGTCCTTGTCTGCTGTCTGTCCCCAAGTTGCCCACCCCACACAAGACCAATATGGGCAAAAATTATAATCCCTATTTGGGCATCTAGGACTCACATACTTATTTTTACTACTGGGACATATATATTTATCATTAGACCCATACGTTCTCTCCCATCTAAGATCCCCACATACATTCCACGGCTTTCTACCACTTGATATTGCTTTACATGCATCAAATAGCAGAACACCCGAAGAATGTACGGATTCTAACACCGTTTTATTTATTAGGGTCCCCTGAGGATCTCCATTCCTGAGAGTCAACCAAATTGTACGGGGTTGATACTCTGGATTGAAGCACTTAGGTTCTCCTATCCCTAAATGGCATACACTATACTCTACAATTAAGTATCTACACCTAGACACATCACCTTTACACTCATATTGCGAATGCCAAATTAGGGTCTGGGAAATATGGTTACCTGTTCTTGTAGTCTTAATGCATACCTCACAGCTAGGAGTGTCGGTACCTCTACCTTCCTGAATATAAAAATACATATAAATAAACATTATCACAAATACATCTTTCGTCGGCTGCATCCTCAGTCTTCGTCCGTGCGATGGCACCTCAGCTTCCAGGATGTAAGGGCTGCAGGGAATGGAGTTCTGCTCGTCTTCACAGGGGTCCCTTCGAGACTTTCCTGACTTTTAAATTACACGTTGGTGAGCGGACAGGCTTTATTATGGCCGTCTCAACACTCACTTACCAATCTCTGAAACAATAAAATTTGTAATCCACAAGATTCCTCGTCACTCCGACTGAGTCGTGCGCTTTAACCGGATCTTGCAGGGATTCTCTGGATCTGATATAGCTTGCCAAGAATCCACCGCTGCTGGTTTAACCCTCGAGTGATGAATCCACGGAGTCACTTCAGCCACTTTTATCGCTGTAGGGGTAGACAAAAGAACAACATAAGGACCTCTCCACTTGGGCCCTAACGGTACATTATTCCACTCTTTAATCCACACTTGGTCTCCTGGGTGGTAACTATGAACTGGGGGATAAATATTCACAGGTAATCTATCTTGTACTCCATTTCTGTACCTCCTCCATAGTCTTACCCAACTCTACAACCTGCTGCCGGGTAATTCCTTCTCCCAACTGACTCAAATCCCCCTTTAAGTTACCAAGTACGGGAGGTGGACGCCCATACATGATTTCAAAAGGAGAGAGACCCATCCTTCTGGTAGGTGTACTGCGAATTCGCAACAGAGCTATAGGCAAAAGGACGTTCCACTTAAGTTGGGTTTCCTGACACATTTTTGCCAACTGGTTCTTAATAGTTCTATTCATTCTCTCTACTTTACCAGAACTCTGAGGTCTATATGCCGTATGAAGTCTCCACTTTATACCAAGCATATGAGTCAGTTGTTGTAGGCACTGATGAACAAAAGCTGGACCATTGTCCGATCCTATAGAGCAGGGTAGTCCATATCGGGGTATTATTTCTCGTAGCAGGAATCTCACAACTTCTCCTGCTTTCTCTGTACGAGTAGGACATGCTTCTACCCAGCCTGAATAGGTGCACACAACTACTAGTAGGTAGCGATGTCCACCAGATTTAGGCATTACTGTATAGTCAATTTGTAGATCGGACATAGGGAGTCCCCCCATATACTGAACTCCTGGTGGCTTTACTGGTCCTTGCCTTGCATTATTTTTAGCACACGTTACACATCTTCGAACAATGGCTTGATTTAAGTTGGACAATCTTGGTATGTAGAAATGTTTTCTGAGAGATTCTTCTGTACTATCTCTTCCAGAATGCATCCCGTTATGATAGTTGGACGATTTCTACCGCTAGTGATGCTGGAATAACTATTCTCCCATCTTCTAACTGATACCATTTGTTCTCCAAATACTTTCCAGGTTCAGTCTTTAACCACTCCTCTTCTTGAGCTGTATAAACCGGAGTCCATTGAGACAGTGGAGTTGGAATAAGAGCAGCTATATGTTCCACATATTCCTGTCTTCCTGATTCAGCGGCACGCTTAGCTGCACTATCTGCCATCCGATTTCCTTTGGTTACATCACCATCTCCTCTCAGATGCGCTCGACAATGTATAATACCGACTTCTTTCGGTTCCCATACTGCTTCCAATAGTTGTAGTATTTCAGCTGCGTACTTGATTTCTTTGCCCTCTGAATTCAATAGTCCTCTTTCTTTATACAAAGCTCCGTGGGCATGAGTGGTTAAAACGCATACTTGGAGTCCGTGTAGATGTTCACTCTTAAACCTTCAGCCAATTGTAACGCTCGTGTCAGTGCTATCAATTCTGCCTTTTGTGCTGATGTTCCTTTTGACAGTGGCCGAGCTTCTATCACCTTATCTATCGTTGTTACTGCGTATCCTGCATAGCGAATCCCTTCTTTCACATAACTACTGCCGTCTGTATAATATAAGATCTGGTCTACTTGAAAATACTTCATCCATTACTTCCAAACAATCGTGTTGACTTTCAGTAGGTTGCGGCAGAAGGGTAGCTGGATTTAAGGTATTTACAGTCTCTAAATGCACTCTTGGGTTTTCACACAACATTGCTTGATACTTGGTCATAAGGCTGTTACTAAACCAATGATTTCCTTTGTAATCCAACAACGTCTGTACTGCATGTGGAACTCGTACATAAAGTTCTTGACCAAGAGTGAGTTTATCGGCTTCAGCTACCAGCAGTGCGGCTGCAGCTACGGCTCTTAGACAAGGTGGAAGACCGCTGGCCACTGCGTCCAGTTGCTTAGACATATAGGCAACAGGTCTTTGCCATGATCCCAAGTACTGTGTCAATACTCCCACAGCCATTCTTCTTTGCTCGTGTACATACAGGTAGAATGGTCGTGTGTGATCAGGTAGACCTAATGCGGGGGCACTCATCAAAGCCCTCTTCACATCTTCAAATGCCGTTTGCTGTTCTTGAGTCCATAGGAAGGGGTCGTGTTCTGTACCCTTGATAGCTGTATACAGAGGTTTCGCCAATATCGCATAACTGGGAATCCATATCCTACAGAAGCCTGCTGCCCCCAAGAACTCTCGCACTTGTCTTCTATTCTTGGGTGTTGGTATTTGGCACACAGCTTCTTTTCTCTCTGGCCCCATTATTCTTTGACCTTCAGAGATATGGAATCCCAGATATTTTACAGCTGGCAGACACAACTGGGCCTTCTTGCTAGACACCTTGTATCCTGCCTTCCAGAGAATGTGTAGTAGATTGTGTGTTGCTTGCTGACATATTTCTCTTGTAACTGCTGCTATCAACAAGTCGTCTACATATTGTAATAATACACACTCTCCTGGGATGGACTTGAAATCCAATAGATCTCGACTTAGAGCTGAACCAAATAGGGTCGGTGAGTTTTTGAACCCTTGGGGCAGTCTTGTCCAAGTCATCTGGCGTTTCGAGCCCGTTACAGCGTTTTCCCATTGGAAAGCAAAGATACATTGGCTTTCTGCGGCAATTCGAAGGCAAAAGAAGGCATCTTTGAGGTCTAAGACTGTAAAATAGGTAGCCCCGCCCGGAATTAAAGCAAGCAGGTTATACGGATTGGGCACAACTGGGTGTATACTAACAACCGCATCATTGACTGCTCTCAAGTCCTGCACAGGACGATACTCATCTGTACCGGGCTTTTGAACAGGCAGCAATGGGGTGTTCCAGGGGGAAGTACAGAATTTTAGGATACCATACCGTATGAACTTATCCAGATAAGATTGAATATTTTTCTTAGCCTTCTGCGGGATGTGATATTGCCGTAGGCTCACTGGATGAACCCCAAGCTTTAGTTCAATTCGAATGGGTGGAATATTGCGGGCCAGTCCTGGTGGGTTGTTCTCTGCCCAAACTCCTGGTATGTTGAATAAGGATTCATCACTCTTAGGGTTTTGGCTAGTCAACGCTGTATAAAGTCGCCACTCTTCTTCCTTTGGTACGGATAATGTCATAATACCTGAAGGTCCATTAAACTTTAAGGATGTTGTTCCGTTTGGTAGGAACGTGATCTGCGCTTGTAATTTGGATAGCATATCACGTCCCAGCAATTGGACTGGACATTCAGGCATGTAAAGGAATTGATGTTTTACTACGTGGCCTCCCAATGTACAGAGTCGACTTTTAAGAACCGGTTTTGCAGCACTCCTTCCAGTTGCTCCTATTACGGTAATAGTTCTTCCAGATGGAGGAGCAACTAAGTCAGTCACCACCGAATGTTCAGCACCAGTGTCGATCATGAATGCACTCCTTTTTCCCCCTATTGATACATCGACCATAGGCTCCGCTCGACCAAGGGGGATGGAGCCCGGTCGGTATCAATAGCTCTCCATGACCGTGTCAGCCAATCCTACAAAGTCCCTATCTTCTCTATCGCGAACCTTTGCGCTGCGGGATAGTATCTATCTTCTCTTACACTTCCTCTGTTACCACTATTACTCCCTCCGGGACCTCCTCTACCTCTCGCTCTGCCTCTAAAGTTTCCATAACCTGCCCTGGGTGGGTCTCTCTCGTATTGCTCTCTTTTTGGACACTCGCTTCTCCAATGCCCTTCTTCTCTACAATACGCGCACTGATTCCTACTCAGGGGTTCCCTATTCCACCTACTATCGCCTCTATCTGGGCCCCGTCTATCTACGCCTGCGATCGCTACCGCCAGCATATCCGCCTTTTTACGCATCTTGCGCTCTTCCTCTTTCTTACTTTCTGATTCCCTATTCATGTACACCTTATTTGCTACCTCCATTAGTTGGGTGATGGACATTCCTGCAAACCCTTCTAACTTCTGTAGCTTGCGCTTAATATCTCCATAAGCTTGGCTGACAAAGGCAGAGTTTACCATTCGGGAATTATCAGTGTCTTCCGGATTAAAGGGGGTATACAAGCGGTATGCCTCCAATAATCGGTCATAAAAGACACTAGGCGCTTCATCACTTTTCTGAATCACCTCAACCGTCTTCGACATATTTATGGCTTTCTTCCCTCCGGCTTTCATGCCAGCAATTATAGCGTCTGTATAGGCTTTTAGTCGAACCATATCTGCGCCATTAACATTCCAGTCGGGATCGGTATTAGGATAATGAGTTGCGGCCCATGCTGCTGGATTTGCTTGGTTTAAAGTACGGGCTTCTTCCTCCAGTGCTTTAATAGCCGCTTGATTTATCCTAGTCCTCTCCTCGTTATTAAACAATGTCATTAATAATTGCTGGCAATCAGCCCAAGTTGGATTATGCGTCTGGACTATCGAGGTGAACAGGTCGGTCATGGCTTGTGGCTTTTCAGTATACGAGGAATTGTGGGTCTTCCAATTCAAGAGATTGGTAGTCGTGAACGGGACATATACGAAGACTGGGTCAGCATACACCATTTGACCTAAAGCATTAAGATAGGCTGACCCAGGATTCAAACGAAGAGGCATCTGGTAATGTTTAGGTTTTTGAGTTCCAGTCAGTTGTCGGGTTAGTATAGGGCTTCGTGGAGGGGCGTCGGTTAGAGGTTCCGGTCGGGGGGTAATAAGACGTGGGGATAGAGAAGCTTCATCATGGGGAAGGCCGGTGAATAAAATATTCCGGGCCGGGCTAGAGGAAGCCTGACCGGAAGCTTGAAATGGTGCCAAATCGGAATAGATGGACTTAACGGGGGCTGGTGTCGGAAGGGGAGGTTTATTACGGCGTGGGGTGGATTCTGAGCTAGAGGAGGAAGTAGATGGGTGAGGGGGTGTGGAACTTCCTGTACTTGTATCACCTTCCTCTATAGGGAAATAAGGGGGCGGCATAGGGATCTCGGACTCAGGGGGCGTGTCCAAAATGGGCTTAACCGTAGTCCTAGTGGACAAACAAGTCCTGGCCACCATGAGGCGACATTGCTCCTCGTGGCATATTCGGACCCATCTTGGCAAGTCGTTTACGGCCTGCCTCCAACAATCAATGTATGGAAACTGTCCGTAAAGTTCAGGCCTACCTGATACAGCCACGTGTACACGCTGTACCAGATTTGGATCTAAACTGCCACGTGGCGGCCATGCCGCAACCAAAGTAGGCCATTCCCTAGTGCACAAAGTGATCAAACGGGCAGGAGACATTTTAACCCCAAAATCACATACTGTGAATCCCTTTTTAAAATTCTTTACCATACATCCTAAGGGATCCAAAATCGTCGACTCCGACGCGCCCATACTTATCAATGGAGCGTCGTTGACAACGAATGCTATACACACGCTCTATTCAACAGTCACACCCGTTTCTTCCGGCAACAGCACCACGTGGTACAGTTACCAAGTGAAACGTACACAGTAACACAATAAAAACACTCAGGGAATTCCCGTACACACACAGCTGTTACACCAGTCACTAAGTAATCAATATTATGCCTTTTGGCGAAACTATACCGTCACCCACGCTATAATTCTCTATATATGAATTACCCGTCTATAACACACCCCAGTAACATCGTCTTTTACAAATAGCAGTTACAGTACGGTTAGCATAGGTCAAAGTACAATTTAAGGTCACAATACAATTATTAGTGGTTATGGTGTTAGACATGCAATAGACGACAATTATTAGTACTTATATACAGTGTCAGTCGATATACAGGGTTATGGTACCGTGCACTATAATACAGCAACACACTATTAACACTCTCGCTAGACGGCAGAGCTCACGCTATCTAACAAGATATACACGTTACTAAACAATCTTTATCACATATACAATCCCAACTAATCTATTGGCCAGTACCTTGATGGACTACCTAAAACTATCTACATCCGTTTTGGTTAGCCACACTGCCCAAGCACCACATATAGCGAACTAGAGGGCGGAATTTACAACAGAACCCTTTTAGTCTTTCTACTCTATCAATAGTCTAGTGGGTTCCAAATTTACACGCCTTCCCACTTAGCCAAGATAGGTTGAGAGCTAGCAGACCGAATTTACACAGACGCCGCTTAGTCTCCCGGTCCCTCCGACCTAGCGAACAAATTGTACACCCTAGAACGCTAGTCTAGACAAGACACCGGTGTCCGGCTAGGGCTATTTACACAGAACCCCGCCTGACTCCAAACCAAATCAAACGGTCTTACTAAAGAGCGTTGGATTGAGCGGTGCGCCTTCGCTCCTTCCCTCCGACAGAGGGGGCAGATTCCATACACAGATTAACCCCTTATGGGCCTACCGCACAATCGGTATACCCCTAGTGGGTCCGCCGTCTAAAACAGCGGTCGTCTTACCTCCTCGTTCCTGAACCTGAGTTCACACTCATCGACGGGGAAACCCCAGCACTTACTACGTAGAGGCCGATGATCTCCTGGACAACAGACCAGTGGCGCCGAGACGAAGGGAAGTCCACGCAGAAGTTCAGGGCTGCAGCCGTAGAGAACGTGGGCAAAGATAGACCGTCTCACGCCTCTGCTTCTCAGCTACCGTTGAACGATGAGCTTCCCGGCCAATGCACCAAATGATACCGGAGAAACTGACGGAAGCCAAGCACAGAGAGATGGACACAGGTTTCTTCAGGAAGGAAGAGATTCTTTATTCGGTTCACCAATCGGGACTCAGAGGGACTAATGTCACCAAAATACAACAAGTTCTGAGCCCCGGACATTAGTGCAGGCTCCTTATATAGGCATATAACTCCTCCCATATTAAGCTCCACCCGCACATTCTCTTAACCAATCAAAACAAATAAGAATTAACTTCCTGCTTGACCGCATGGCTTGTCCAGCACAATGGAGGAGGGGAATACTACATCCTGTATTCTCGCACATGCTCCGTACACTACTGATCGTATCTTGCCACGTGCAACCTACCGACCGATACGTCAGCATATGCACGTACACATGCCACGTGGTAATCTCGGCCTACTAAATTTATTTTTACCGAGATTCCACCACAGCTGGATGTATACGGTTTATCTTCGTCCACCATCTGGTAGCTAATAAATATCCGATTCCAGTGCTGTAAATTGGTTCGGATTCTGATATCAGTGATAAATTTAACCCCTTAAGGATTTCCCTTTTATTCCAGCTGTTTGGTCCTTAAGGGGTTAATAGAATCGGTTGGACAGAATCCGGACCTCATGTGGCTTCAGTATATCTGCATATTATCAATGCAGTCAGAATTCAGTCATTTCCACAGGATTTATTCTGTTAGGACAAAATCTGGTGTTTTGTGAATAACCCTGTTAATTGCACAATCTGACACATTATTGTGGGCGTTGCATATAAAGAGTAATTCTGTGGTAAACTTTTAAAAGTGTTTCTGACAAGTTTGTGTAAGAACTTTTAGTACATAAACCCCATGAACTCATTAGACTGCGGCCACTCCTGCCTTCCCTCAGTGAGTGTTTACTGCTCCAGGACTGACACTCAGTGAGCTGACAGAGGGCGGGCTTCATTGCACCCCCTCCTCCTGCTCCTCCTCCTGCCGTCTGTCCGCAGCTTGAACTTGGTCTCATTGGCCGGGGAGGAGGGGGGTGAGTGTATTTTGGAGGAGTGACAGCTGGGCGGGTACGTGCTGTATTAATAAAAGGTGCCGAGCGCCCAGCCTCCTCCCCCTGGTTCCATACACCCAGCTTTTTCCTAGTATCTCCTCCAACACCACCATGCTCCGGGCTGCTTTGGGCTCACTCTGCTCCAGGGTATCATCTGTGCCCCTGGGGGTCCAGGTCAGCAGGTTCTCCGCTGCCGCCATCCCTGCACCTAACCCCAAGGCAGATGTCAAGTATAACCAGGTAACCAGCCCCTAGGGGTCCTGTAACTAAGGGGGAGGCAAGTGACACCCACCCCAACTCCCAGTACCCTCATACAGCCTTATCATCATGGGCTCTGTACTTCTACAACTGCTGCAGGGGGTTGCTTTGTCCTCCCACCCCACTGTGTGCAGTGTGGGTTATTCAGTTTGTCCAGCAGTGAATGAGTTATTGCTATAAGGAGTTGTTTTTGTCTGATCTTGTTGGTATAGTCTTCGCAGGGAAAACCAGTTTGGATAAATATCTTCCAAGTTCCTGCAGCCCAAGCCTTTCGCTACATACCCAGAGATAAACTTTATTTTACTGCAAAAGGCAGGAGCTACAACTTTATTTTAACCTCTTGAGTGCCTGTGGTGTAAGCCTGGAACACTAAGTTCAAAGCATCCACATTTTTTAAATTCCCCTTTTGGGTAATCTTACCCCCTCTCCAGTATGCATGCACCCTGACAGCCAAGTTATAAGCAGTATAGGCTGACAGCAGCCATGTTGTGTATGGGCTCTGGGCTTTTTCTACTGATTTCTTAATGACAACCCTTCCTGTACAGCTAGCAGACTCCATAACATAAATGCCTAAGCAAATACTTTGCTGGTTACAATTGAAAATGTCCTCCTACTGCTGCAGACACATATGTATAATGGTGGGGACCTTACTAATAATCTCTATATGGTGCATCTCAACAACTTTTGGGGTGTAACCCCCACCCTTTTTTTTTTTTCCACTAAACTGCACATTTCAGCTAGTATTTTTTTAAATGCAAGACACTTCCATCTATTTTAAGTAGACAATTTAGAAAATATATCTGTATTGTAATTACAGTAAGCTTCAGCATTTTATTTTTCCTGATTATTTCTGGCTACGGAGGGGTGACTCGACATTCCCTGGTGGTCTGGTTGAATTAAATGACACTACCCTGACTTTAATGGCAAGTCCCATTGGAACATTGCTGTGGTAACCCATGGTGACACTCTGATCATCCTAATCACCACAGCCTAATCATTCAAGTTACAATCCAACTGATGCCTTGATTGAGAGGCTGTCATGCTCAAACATCTGTCTTCCGCAGCTGGATGTCCAGGGTCTATGCACGAATACAACTTTGTGTCCCTTTAATGTAATGACCGGTTTACTTTATTATATATCCATCCTTTATACATTGAATATATATACCTTAATTTTAGAAGATAAATTCTGGTCCCACGCTGCCATGTCTTATTGTTTGTGGGTATTGCATTATTTTACATACAATTTGAAGGGGCACACCCACCATAATCAAATGCATAGTACT
The DNA here is from genome assembly GCF_036172605.1 of Pelobates fuscus. Taxonomy (NCBI): domain Eukaryota; kingdom Metazoa; phylum Chordata; class Amphibia; order Anura; family Pelobatidae; genus Pelobates; species Pelobates fuscus. The sequence continues at coordinate 125,952,305 of NC_086321.1, forward strand.
AGCTTTATAGTGCATTCGTGGCAAATGCAATAGAGAAAATATTATATAATAAATAAACCCATGGACATTTGGGCATATTGAGTACTTCACTAACGGGAAGATTGAGAAAGTTGAGATCTCTCCCATATCACAGTTGAACTAGAAAGACAGTCTGGTGTTCCTATACCACAATTACCCAATCAAAATATCTGTTAATTCATCTGTATATTGCCTTGAGCAATGCATATCCTGCTTTCTCACCTGTTGAAATGAATCTGGGAATAACTCCTAATTTGGTAAAGGGAGATCGTTCATCTCTTCCTTTCAGTCGTTTCAAGGTTACCTTTCTGAACCTGAAAGCCCATGGATATATTGTACATGCACTTCCTGAAAGCCCATGCATATATTGCCCATGCACTTCCTGAAAGCCCATGCATATATTGCCCATGCGCTTCCGGAAAGCCCATGCATATATTGTACATGCGCTTCCGGAAAGCCCATGCATATATTGTACATGCGCTTCCGGAAAGCCCATGCATATATTGTACATGCGCTTCCGGAAAGCCCATGCATATATTGTACATGCGCTTCCGGAAAGCCCATGCATATATTGTACATGCGCTTCCGGAAAGCCCATGCATATATTGTACATGCGCTTCCGGAAAGCCCATGCATATATTGTACATGCGCTTCCGGAAAGCCCATGCATATATTGTACATGCGCTTCCGGAAAGCCCATGCATATATTGTACATGCAGGATTTTTGCAACTGGTTGCTTGCAGTGGCAACTTAATACTGTTACCTTTCATTTATTGTCTTAAAAGATAGCAAAAAAACCTGTTGGACGGCAAGCAACTTGAGGCAAATCTGTTTGTAAAATAAATATATGTTTAGGTATATTTAGAACTCTGCAAAAATTCCTCTTTGCAAAGGGAGATTAATTGGCATAATATTCTGCTGATACTTTCTGAGGACTGATAACCACTAATGTGAAGGAATGCAAGGTGCAGCTTTTGTTCACAAACACAGTTTTGTGGGAAGTCACCAGTGTTTCTCTACCTTTTACGGACAAGTACCCTTGCCGGTCTAAAAGAAATTCCTAAATACTCCTATCTTGAGAGAGTAATTTCTATTGATTTAAATTCCAGATAAAATGTGTTGACACTGATATTTATATTAGGTAATCCCATACTGGAGAACAAGCCTTTTATAAAAGGTAGTAAAGACTATTTTGAAAATGACAATGTTAATTTTGTGTAGGTAAGGAGTATATAAACTATTACTCTAAAGTATGCAAGTCAGAAAATGAAAATCTAATACACTTAATATTTTCACACAGAAGACACTTGCAAATAATTTTCTTTTTCTTATTTTAATTTAAGTCCACCCACCTCTTACCTTTTGGGAGAGATGGAGTGGATCCTTTCCTTAGGGTCCCGTGTGGCTGCTGTCATCCTTATGGTCTTAGTGCTCTGCTCCCTCGAACACTGTTTAGTGATGCTGGGTCCGGCTCCCCGCATCAGTGACAGCATATTTGGGCAAAGTAGGCACCTGCCATCAAAGTAAGAATGTGCCTACTCTGCCTTGGCTCACAGCCAGCAGCCTCCTGGTGGGCCCTGAAGTGACCTGTCCGCCAGCTCCTGGCATACCCCATGCTTGTGGTGCACGAATCCCCTGGGGTACGCATACCACAGGTTGAGAACCTGTGGCCTACACATCTGTTTCCAGCTAAAGTTCGTGCTGCTTGATCTGTAATTGCAATAGTCTGTTAAAACTGGATAAATTTGAGTATACAGATAAACCCATAATGTAGTTTTATTGATTAATATGCATTCAAATAGACAGGGGCATAACTAGAAATTGCAGGGCTGGTACAAGAATTAATGAACGTCCCATTGACAAGCACAATAGTAACCATTGTGATCTCGGTAATTCCTATACTGTGAATCGTCTGAGTAAAATGCAATGGTTATTTGCATAGTAGTAAGTTTGTGCATAGTAACAATATTATGACTGTTTAGTAACTATTGTTCCGGAAAACAATGTAGCAATAATGCAAATTGTGGTCTTATAGAGACATTATATAGATCAGATTCTGTCAATGGCAGTCATGGCCAAGTGAAGGATTAAGACTAAAATGGTGACACATTGCTCTCACTGAATAAACACAATGGGTTCAATGTAATGGCACTCAACTTTTTAAACCTACATCTGTTGTTGTTTTTTTTGTTGTTTTTTCCATCCACTACTGACATGCTCTGTTATAAGAGCTACTAGCAGCCTGAGTCCTGATCTCCATATCTGAGTGTACAGTGCAATAATGTGGGTCATCAGACCTAGAGACCACCTTGTATGAATAAAATTCAAAGACTCTGCCGTAAAACGTGTGCAACAGCTTTTTTTTTATTTTCTTTGTTAGAACCCAGAAATTGATGGTGTTTAGCTTTTCAAATGAATTGTTCTCTTTCAGCTATTTATTAACAATGAATGGCACGATGCTGTCAGCAAGAAGACCTTCCCAACAATTAACCCATCCACAGGAGAGGTCATCTGCCACGTTGCAGAGGGAGATAAAGTAAGCATCAACATTTCTACTCTTGCAGAATACATGGGGTTAAATGTGGATGAGCCAGTTGAGCAAATTTAATTTTTTTTTTTTTCCTATCTTTTTAAACCCTTTTCAGTTGGTGCTACTGTTTTCTGTGCTGTTTATAACATTTCTTAAAGTGCTTAAGGGGATAAGCATACCAGTTAATGAAGGCTTATGTAGTTTTGCACAAACAACCTCGACAGTTATGTTGTAAACTTTTTGAAATGGTTCTTTAAACAGAATACGCTAGCAGGAAGAATGATAATGCTGCCATATATTTACTTCCGAAGTGATTTCAAATCGAACCTGACTTCCTGGTACTGGGTTCTATGTGTTGCAAAGCTGACATAGCTGCAGTTTCACGTCTGTCTCTGCTCACAGCCTCTAAATGAGACTCTTCCTCATTTGAGCAAATATATTGTTCGGTTTAAACATTTAATGCATGTATTGTACAGATCATTTCCGCTGCTAATCTAGCTGCTCAGAGCAAATGCTTGTGAACTGCAGTCTGAGTCGGGGATTAGGAGAATCCGATCTATTACCTTGTCTGTGTTTTATCTTCCCTTTTGATTTAATTGAATGCAATAGGAGGATCAGAATTGCGTGATATGTCTTTATCATGTCCCAACAGGAAGTTGATATTCCATGATGCATTTAATGGGGGCCAAATAAAATTGTTTTTATATATTTTTGATCTTTTATTGTTTTAGCAAGGTCAGTACATATGTTAATAACAACAGTACAAGGATATCTAAGCAGAAGTGACAGCCATAGAACAAAGGGGCAAGGACATGTTTGTGTAAGGAGATTCCTATATAAAATATTTAATTATTCTTGGATCTGCGATCCCTGCGACTAGTGACAGTTGCAGAAGAGGAATCAGTCGGGAGCAATTAACGGTTCAATTGATACGCTTTTATGAAGAAGTGGGTTTTTAACGATTTTTTTTGAAGGAGTGGAGACTGGGTGAGCATCTAACGGAGGAGGGAAGAGCGTTCCACAGGAACGGTGCAACCCTCAAGAAAAGAGGACCTAAAAGTAGAAGAATGGAAAAGCACAAAAGAGGTCAAAAGGAAGATTGGTTAAACAGATTTGAAGGTGAAAAGGAATATAGAAACTGGGGGTTTTAGGTAAAAGTCCTTACACTTAATTTGCCACCATTTCACTAAGTATGGAGGCAATGACCTTTTCTGGACCACTAGATAACAGGCCTGTAGGTCTCTGGTGCAGTAAATCTTCCAGGGTCTGTAAATATGGCATCCAGTGTTGTATGTGTTTTTTGTCTTTATTTTATAGCTGTATTAAAATTCACAACAATCTCCTAAATGTACTGTAAATAAACACCTTTTTTACTTGGCTGAGCTGAGACCACATTAAAATTAAGACCGAATATTAACACATGGTATTCATAAAACTTGTATTTCTCAAATAGGTGGTTGTTTTATATATTTTCTCCTGGAGTATTTGCTTATAGCTAGGGGATTGATAGCTGGTGGCAGTGTAAGTAGATAATAGACTGATGTTGCAGTGAGAAACCTCTCAGGCCTGACCTAGAAGCAGATTGATCTAATAAATCATAATCTGCTTTGTGACTAACGAAGGCCATATGGTCAAAGTAAAAAAGATCAAGAAGTAATAGTTTGTGTTAATTTGTTTTCCTTCACCTGTTACTACTAATCCAGATTAGCCATCAGTCGCTCAAAGTTTTCCAACAGATGATGCTTCCAGCAAATACAAAGTGACCTGGGCACAATTATATGGGGGGAAACTGGGGACAACGGTATATTCTACTGATTGTGTATGATCTAAAATTTTATATTTTGTTAACGTGGAAATGAAGAATCTAATGAAAATCTGGTGCACACAATGCAGCACCTGGTAACACCTTGTGGTTATTTTTTATTTTGCAAACCTGACACACTGAACCAGGTTATCCATATAATGCATTTATTTATTTTTATAAACCTTTTTGATAGTTTTGTACAAGTTACAAATGAAAGTTGAATGCACTGATAAAAGAATTGTATATGGAAGCACTTGGGTCCTCACATGTAGACTCGCTATCTGGAGAGGCATTTCTGGCCGTCAATTCTAGAGCTCATTGGCAGAGTGAGATCAGCTGCCTCTCACCCAATGACCAAGCTTCTGGCTCATGATGGAGGAAGTGACCAGCAAAGAAAACAGTTTGACGTCTTGTAATGATGGGGAGATGCTAGGGATCTTCTGGTACCATAACCACTCTGGCATGCTGTAGTGTTTATGGTGCTTTGAGTACTACTTTAACTCTTAGAACATGTTGTGGCATTGTGTATGTTTTAACTACTTGCATTGTCAGGTCGTCTAACTTTCTAACCATCTTTGTAGGCAGATGTGGACAAGGCTGTGAAGGCTGCTAAAGATGCGTTTAAACTGGGATCGCCATGGAGGAGAATGGATGCTTCACATAGGGGTGTTCTCCTGAACCGCCTAGCAGATCTCATTGAACGGGACAGAGCCATCCTAGCTGTAAGTGGAGGTCATGGTGATGGTTGATCTGAGGATGTATACCTGAAGTTGTGCTGCCAGGAGTGAAAGTTGTAGTTGGTAACACATTGGGAGAACAAAGACTTAAAATATTTTATCTTGTTTACTATTCTATCTGCAGTCCTAGGTAACCATATCTCCATGGAAGATTGCAGTGTTGTGTTTTGTGTTCTCATTAAGCAATTATCAGAAATATCAAGCAATTTTACCTAACGTGCATGTCTATTTGATCAAGAGACCCAAGTTAATGTGATGGTTAGCATCAGACTCTTTATATGCTAGCTCTGGCTATTTGATAACTATGCAGGAACTATGGCTACTTGTTTTGTTTTTTAATTCTTTTTTTAATTGAGATATTCCTGATTATCAATGGAAGCAAGACTCATTGGAAAAGATTGCCTGCACATTCAAAGGGCACAGCAGGAAATATAGCTGTGCACTGATCCCATTACATTTTTCTACTTCTACGTAGCTGAGTTAGAGATGGTGGGACTATCCCACCTTCACCACAGCCTCAGTGGATTTTGCTGCTTTCTAAGCAGGTAATAGATCCTCAATTTGACGGTTTCTGTTGCATAGACCAGCCAGAGACCCTCCTTTTGAAAAGGGGTTTGATGGAGAAATTCCAAAACTGTACAGAACTTAAAAAAAATAAAAATACATTCTGCTTTACTATGAAGGACAAGCCCTCTTGAACTTAATGACGGAGTATTCTTCTCTTACTGGACTTGTCCAGAAACACTTTCTTGTCAAATATGCCTTCAGCCACTCGAGCATTGCTATCGAAGAATATGCAATATTATTGTGACAACACATTCCTTAATAGTTTTAAATATGGGACGGAGTTTGAATCACAGATGGGGATCTCCAGTTATGTGGAATCCACAAATGGCTCATTCTTCCTCCACAGTCTGAGAGGAAAGGAAAACCCAGACAAAGTATTTTTTTTTACTGGCAGTGGGGGCTAATTATTGAATTTTGATTGAATTGCACAAACCTTTGCTCTAACACGAATTGCTGCATGACTGAAAATCCGCTTTACTTTGCACTCCTAGATAATGTATTTTATTTATTTCCCCCAAGAATTTGGAGACGCTGGATAATGGAAAGCCTTATGCCATCTCTTATGCAGTGGATCTGGATTTGGTGCTTAAATGTTTAAGGTGAGAAGTCGAACAACCAGGCAGTTTATCTCCTTATAATCCATTTCTTGCTGTCATCACAATCTAGTGCTTGAGAAACTTATTACAGCTGATGATGTTCTGTCTAATTACATAAGAGATCCATGCCATATTGAAATGACTAAGACATCAATGCCACTAGAATTGTTATGTAATGTGTGCCTTTTCTAGTTTTGTGTGGTTGTGTTTTGGAGTTTGTTGCAGTTTCTAAGTGTGTGTGTGTGTGTGTGTGTGTACACAAACTCGCATCTGGCAGTACCGATCTGTGGCCCTTGTGGGAGATGACTTGTCCAGTGGCAGCACATTTCTTTAACTCCATTGCTCTAATCTATTCTAAGGGTGGCTATTGAAGATTCAACTGAAGCATTGTAAGTAAAAGGTCTTACACGTTACTTAGTATATACAGATAGTTTGTAGACACACATAACTATCAGTTGGTTCATTTACTACCCATTATCCTGGATTTTTCTTGCTGATTGGATGCAATATGTTTCTGTGCATTAGATATTACGCTGGATGGGCTGATAAGTGGCATGGGAAAACCATTCCTATTGATGGAGACTACTTTACCTACACCAGGCATGAGCCAGTTGGCGTCTGTGGACAGATCATCCCGGTATGTTTTTATTTATTTATTTATTTATTTTTGAAGCCTAATGAATTAAAGTAACTTTCCAAACGCCTAAATTGCTTTAGATGAGCTCAGTGAAGCTTAAGATGCAACAATTACTCACTTGCAGAGACTTCTCATTTAGCTGCATTGGGAAGTCAGTGATTGGACACACATGGGGATGAGGTCAAGAGATCTGCAGCTTTGTCGGCTTTTTTAAAAAATTTTTATTTATTTTATTTTTTTTGTCAATCTTTCTTTTATTGAAGCATTTTTGATGGGGTATAGAAGAGAAGGAGGGAAACGTATAGTTTGATTACAGTAGAGGGTTTAAACATTATCAGCTTTAAACTTACATTTCTGGGATAACGATGCTTCATTTTTTAAATTGTGAACTTGTCGTTCGGGAACAACATAATATATTCATGGGCACTGCATGACGTGTTAGAAAGTCAAAGGAATAGCAAAATACAATATAATTTCCTAGACATGCAGTTAGTAAATATAGCACGATTCAGGCTGGATTCGCTCCAATTTACATTAGCATAGAGGACATAAAAACATGTGAATTGTCGGTAGATTAAACTAGTAGGTAAAGAAATTGGTCTTGCTTAGCAAACGGGAATATTAGAGTTTTATGAGGGTCGCCATCTAAGTTTAGCATACAGGATATATTAACTCAGGAAGCATAACCTAGTTCTGCATTAGTAAACATACGTGGGTCACATAGGGTGCCCTGACATGCGCCAACAGGCTAAAGGAACATTAAGTGGACGCTTAACATGCATGGTAACGTTACAGTGTGCGCTGGTAAAATTAAATGCTCAACTGTGAGAGTCAAGAGTATAAACATACAGAAAGGGCAAGGGCGAGTTAAGTGAATTGAGCATCACCAGCGTATTAACAACCCGCACGTCAAACAATATGCTTCTCCATATGTTGGTAATTCGCTCAGGGTGGGTAGTACTATGGAGAGAGAAAACTAATGCACACCCAATCTGCAGCCATATCACAGCTGTAGTTGAAAATACACGCTATAGATCTGAGATTTAGATTAGTAACATGTTGCTTGGAAATGTCATGTCTGGCTCAGCTAATGCCTCCACAAAATACACATACAACTGATAAAACTTAGGTGCAGTAAATAGTAAAACAAAACATAAGGTTATGCATATCTCTTAGGTAGATTGCTTAGGTAATATTGCGCCAAGTTGTGAGTGTCCGTCAGCTTGTGGTCTGGCCTTTTATGATCGGGGTCTAGGTTTCATTCAGCCGATCCCTGTCAGTCTTATGGTTGGTGGTGAGCAAGGGAATAATCGGTAGTATTTTTATTTTTTAAATATTGTAAATCAGTGTTTATTGAATTTTCAATATGTGAAAAACACAGAACATACATTGGTGGCCTCTTGGCATATTCAAAAGCTTTAGATCACTCCACCACCTTTTGTAGGTGTGTTGCCTGGTAATAAACTCTGACATCCTTAATCCAACTTGGAAACAAAGGGAATTTTAGCAATATAGGAACTTGTCCTTTTTTATTTATCATGGGAGCCAACAGTGTCCAAAATGTGTTGGTGCCAGCTTATTTTAGATGTACAATGGAAAATAAATGCATAGTTAAATGCATGCATATCTTCATTGGGGTATATCCACAAAGTAGTGTGATTTCCCTTAAAGTTTAAGTGCCAGAAGTAGTGTTCAGGCCTAAATGTAAGCAGTGCTGTGAAGATGGCTTCCATTAACTACTTTAATAACTAATTTGAGTAAAAACATTATCTTAATTTCTGTGGAATGGAAATGTGACACTTGAATTTGAGGTATCTGGAGAGTCTACTCACACAAAGGTTTACTTGCGCTTCTTGAGCAGAGACGGATAAAGATTTAGTCTGTTTCTGTGAGTGCCGAGTGTATCTACAGTGTTTTGGTATATGGAGAGAATCTCTAGTAGCTGAGTTGACTGCTGTGTACTTAATCACTGGTGCCTGCAGATATTGTGGTTTCTATGATTGTAAAGGGACAGGTAATCTTCTGTGCGTAGCAGTCACCAGATACAGTACATTTACATAGCACATGTGAATAAGGAGGGGTTGTTTAGCTTCTGAGACGATATTGGTGTCTGGTGAAGTTGCTAGGATAATGTGGGAGTGTTAGCTGATAAACATCTTGTGTTTTTGGTTTAACTTGGTTTTTCATCCGGAGAATCACATGGGCTAATGCTGTAGCTTGCTCTCCAAATGGTTGGACTTCCGCATAAGATAAATTGGATAATACACAATACTGTCCGCAGATGGTAGTTAAGCGTCCTACCGTGCAAATCGTTTTAGATTATACTAAGTAACTAACAAAATACTATTCTATTATTCATTGTTTGTCCAGTAGATTAACATTAGAGGCAGTCAATGTAATCTCTCCCTGCTTCTTCTTTTGCAAAATTTTGTCTTGAAATGCTGAAAAACTATATGTACAAATTGCTTAAAATGCTGTAAATTTTGAAACTGCTGCATCGCAGAACTAAAATATTTTAACTAGAAATGGTTTACAGTTTTATAGCTCAAATTACACCAAGCTGAACATTGTAAAAACAATGGCAATAAAGACCATGCTTGTAAAAGATTTTTTATTTTATATTTATATTTTTATAGTATACTTGTAGTATCCCTTCCAAAGGATTCTATAAAAAAGGACGTTCTAAGTACCATAACCACTACTGCTTATTGTATCGGTTATGGTACAAGGACTCTAACATTTTGAACACTGGGAATAGCTAAATGGGCAAACCGTTTGGAGGATGGAGAAGTTAACCGGACTGTTCCCCCTCACTTCTTCAGATGTGTATGTAAGAAGGTGATGAGAAAGTCAGGGCAGAGAATAAAACGAAGATACAGCCTGGTAAACATGCATGAGCTCCACACGTCTAATATCCTTGATTTATTGTCTCTTCTTATTTCAGTGGAACTTCCCTCTTCTGATGCTGGCATGGAAATTTGGCCCAGCTTTGGCCACAGGAAATGTGATTGTCATGAAAGTGGCAGAACAGACACCCCTCACTGCACTTCATGTTGCGAGCCTTGTCAGAGAAGTAAGTTATTTTAAACTTATTGGGCAACAGTGTTCAGTATGAGTATACAATTGCTGCATGTACAAAGGGTACAACCAGTAGCCCAAATGGTCTAATGAAATGACTCTACTCTACTAGGCTGGATTTCCACCAGGTGTTGTGAATATTATTACTGGGATGGGTCCCACTGCTGGAGCTGCCATCTCCTCTCATGTGGATGTGGATAAAGTTGCCTTTACTGGTTCTACAGAGGTAAGAATGATCTGTGTAACATATAGTAGACCTGGTATACAATCCCTTCCTTGATCATTGTATTTTCAAGTCTATGGATACCGAAATTGTAACTTTTTGTGAACCTTCTGTATTTTATATTTGTTTATTAAATATAGATTTTTATTTATTTTTGTAATTAAGATGTTCTAGACATTTTGTATGCTCATACGACTACCTGTCACTGGAGACTTTCATAATTGGAATTATACACAATGAGCTAATGCTATTAACTACATAAGTCTTCACATTTAGACCCGCTAAGCCCTGTGATGCATGTTAAGTATAAGCAAGCGTTATCCACTCTTCCAGTTAAGGTCTGCTTTGAAACCTAATTCGGAAAAGACTCCTTCTGAATAAACACAATCCAGTTATCTGTTTCTTTAAAAACGATGTACAGTAATTCTGGAGACTTAAATTGTTGGTTCAAAGTTGCAAAATTGTTAGAACAAATAATGGTGATAATCCCTAAAAAAAAAAAAAAAAATAAAAAAAAAATATTGTAATCGGGAAAGGACAAGCGAAAATTGAGTCTCTATGAGGCAAAAGCTCAGCATTGTGCTTTCATTGCCTTAAGGCATACTGATTCCAAGGTTTTCTGACCATTTATCCCAAATGTTGATAGGAGGAGGTAGAATTAAAGGCCAAAGATCATCCATAAGATTGTTAACCTTGGTCAGAAGCACATAGAAGTGTGGCACATTAAACCGTATGGCAGCAAGAGTAATCTAGTTTTTGCCCGGGGTGTGATAGAGAGATGAAGGCCCCCTAGGCGCTGGGGAACTCTCCTCCCTCTGCCGATGTCGGCGCGGCAAAAGCAGCGTGCGCATTCAGTCCATAGGAAAGAATTTCTCAATGCTTTCCTATGGACTTCAGCGTCTTCTCACTGATTTTCAGTGAGAAGCGCCTCTAGCGGCTGTCGGGAAGACAGCCACTAGAGTCTGGATAACACTAATGTAAACATAGCAGTTTGTTGAAAGGAGTGTACATAGAGCTAAGAACAGGATTGTGGGAAATCCTTTTGACTTTAAGACTGAGCAGGGACCCCAGGTGAGATGGAAATATTTACAGCATACTCTTAGAGTATCTGTCTTCACTCAAACTGCTAGGTTTACAGCTGCAGGATTAACACTAGATGGACCTGGCACCCAGACCACTTCATTGAGTTGAAGTGGTCTGGGTGCCTATAGTGGTCCTTTAATAGATATTTTGAATAGTGTTAATACCTCTGAATTGCACTGCATAACTTTTGGCGTTTTGATTTAATGTGTTTTTTCCCCCTGTCTGACACTAAAATAATAAAGAATCTTGGGCATGTCCACCACATATGACTGTAGGTGCCTCTCACACTGCAGGATCTTCAACACATGTCCATAATGGGCCTGTTATTTATTGGACACAGAAATGGAGACTCTAAGTGCTTTAAAATCTGAATTAGCCACCTCTGGCTAGAACACCTATTAAGTGCAGCTTATCCTATTTGTAAAAACACATTCTTTGTGTACACTGTAAATGGGATTTAGTAAAGACTGGATCACTGCCAATGTACGGATTTACTTCTATATTGCGTTCCTCTAGGTGGGTCGTTTAATCCAGCAGGCAGCTGGTAATAGCAACTTGAAGAAAGTGACTCTGGAGCTTGGTGGGAAAAGTCCAAACATAATATTTTCTGATGCAGACTGTAAGTATTTTAGAATAAAATATATAAATATATTTATTGTGCCTAGTTTATTTCACAGATGGTAAAGGATGGCACAACATTTCTTGAGGTTTTTGGAAAAATACAAAATTACAAAGGCCTGATGATTTTAGAAACTAAGACCATTGATATGACAACACAGCATGTAATCGAGCATTTTTCTAAATTCCTGAGGCTGGATTCTTACTGGATGAGATTTTAAAATTTTCTGGTAAATTAATAAAAAGTTTCCATGAGTGTTCAGTTTGGAAAATGTGCCATTTAACGCCAACTATCTGATATTATACACCAGCCAGCTAGAACACAAAGTTTTAAATTGAAATATTTAAAAATGCTTGCAGTTACATTTTATCTAATGCAGTGTCAAAATTTGATCTTCAGTTTGAAATGATTCTTCCTGGAGAACACTTTCCATTAAGTGGCTCATTAACTTTTTTTTTTTCGTCTTTGCTATGTAGTAAATGTTTCCATAAATCAATTTTGGCTTAACTCCAATGGCTCCTAATTACCTGACCTGGTCATTAATCTATTATAAGTTATACAATTGTTTAGTTTTTTTTGTAATTTTTGTGTGATCTAAAGACCTGTTTAACTTCTATTGTTTTTTTAATTGCTTCACTTCCAGACCCTCAAATTTGTTTTGGCTTTGTATTTCCTCTTCTCTAGTGGACTGGGCTGTGGAGCAGGCCCACTTTGCCCTATTCTTTAACCAAGGCCAGTGCTGCTGTGCTGGCTCTCGTACCTACGTACAGGAAGATATATACAAAGAGTTTGTTGAAAGGAGTGTACATAGAGCTAAGAACAGGATTGTGGGAAATCCTTTTGACTTTAAGACTGAACAGGGACCCCAGGTGAGATGGAAATATTTACAGCATACTCTTCGAGTATCTGTCTTCATTAAATGCTTCTCTTACTATATAGTGAATATTGGTGAAAAAGTCAACTTATAGTAAACTTATTTTTAAGGAAAAGAAGAAATCAAAATACCATTTTGGGCACTTAACTACAGGAAAGCTGCTCCGATCATTTAAAAAAAAAAAAAAAAAAATATAGCATTTTCTTAAGTTCCGTGCCCCATCTCAAAAAAATTTAAAATATGTTAAAAATGCGTCTATAGCCTTAAACCTGGGAAGTACGTGTTGCCTGTCCCTTTCTTAATCTGGCTAATGCTCTATTTCAGGTTGACGAGGATCAGTTTCATAAAGTTTTAGGATATATTAAAGCTGGGAAACAAGAGGGTGCCAAATTGCTGTGTGGTGGGAACCCTGCTGCTGACCGAGGCTATTTTATTCAACCTACGGTCTTTGGAGATGTGACTGACAACATGACCATTGCTAGAGAGGAGGTATGGAAGATCTGGGCCTCTTTTAGTTGCAAGTGTTTGGTTTACTGGAGGCTCTTTTTTGGGGGGATTAGAGGGGCGGGGGGATTTAAGTTCTTCCCCTGTCCACTTCTTGCACTGCTAAATGGGAAACAACCCATGTCAGAGATGAAGTGATTTTGGAATATGGTTAATAGATCTGTCTCCAGACAATATCTGGTTTAAATTTGGTGTTTGTATTTGTACTAAAATACTTTATAAGTTACTGATTTTTATTTTTTCTCATACCAGTCCTTGAACATTACTGACAGACTGGTGCTCATTCAGTCGAGTTGTGACCATATTTATTTATTAAAACAGAAACATTCAAATATGGTTTGAATTCAGTCATTTTAACCACTGTCCATCCTGTGTTTAATGAATAATCCTGTGGGGAGCTCTCTTTTTTTTTTTTTTTTTTTTTTATATGTGATTTCTAAAATACTGGCTGCTACTTCATTAACACATGACTATGCCAACAAAGTGGCTTTGTGATTAAATCATGCAATCTCTAGTCTTGTATCACATGCCATTTTGTCTTTTTAAACTTATTCAATCAGAAGCTAGACTTATTCTAGTCAACAGAATATTTTGATTTATTTTGACATTCTGATTCAATTTGACAGATTTTTGGACCGGTGATGCAAATACTGAAATTCAAGTCGATCGAGGAAGTGATTGAGAGAGGAAACAGCTCAATGTATGGTCTTGCAGCAGCTGTATTCACCAAAGATATTGATAAAGCAAACTATGTGTCTAATTCGCTGAGGGCTGGAACTGTCTGGTAAGCTAGAACGAGACAAATATAAGTCAGTACACAGAACAGAAGCTTTATTTTCCGATGAACTGTTGTACAGTATGTCTTGATAAAATTTTATCTAAAGCCAATTTAAAAATCCCTTACAATGTACTGATACAATACTAAGAAAGGAAATAAGTCCAGATACTCGAAGAGTTTTACTTAACATTGGTAGACTTTATTTGGCACTAGGTCGGACTTGGTGTTCCTCTACACACCACATATATAACCTTAACTAGAACCCAAAATGAGCTCTACTGATCTGTTCTTTACTCTTAACTTTCTACCCATTCCTCTTAGATGGTAAGCTTGTTTGAGCAGGTCATTTAACTGTCTGTCAATTACTTGGTTATGTTCTAAAACCTTACACAATGGCATTCTATAACAAGAAGTACCACTACCACTAGAAGTGCACTGTTTGCGTATGAAGTTGTTGTTTTTTTTTTTGGTTGTTGGTTTTTTTTTTTAGTTCTCCTTTTTTAACTTCCCACCACAATCATGGGAGCCATAATTAAGAAATGTATTTTTGCCTGGGTTTTCTGATGCATGGAGGCCTGCCTCCAGCAAATCTGAGTGAACCTTAACATGCAGACTTGCCCCCCCCCCCCCCCCAAAAAAAAACAACCTTTCTTTCCATTGCAGGGTAAATTGCTATGATGTTTTCGGAGCTCAAGCCCCATTTGGTGGATACAAGGCTTCTGGAACTGGGAGAGAACTTGGGGAATATGGATTGGAGGCTTACACAGAAGTGAAAAATGTAAGTTCAGGGCTACTATGCATCTATTGTGATTATTTGTCTAGTGTCTTTTTTTTTTTTTATTATTTATTTACGATATCTACCTCTCAAATGAATGCATACTAATTTATATATTTTTCACATTCAGGGTGGAGATGTATTATGACATAGATTTCCTTAAAGTAGTAAATGTAAATTACCAGTAGCAAATAAAGTGGGAGAAGAATGACTGTAATATATGAAATGTAATATTAGAATAGTCTAGAAATAGGGCAAACAAATAATTGGTTATACACAGGCCCCTGACTGTTTATTTTTGTTTTATTTATTTATTTTTTTGCTTCTTTCGGCAGGTCACTATAAAAATTCCTCAGAAGAACTCTTAAGCGTCTCCAGTTCATATCCTCACATTTCTAAGGATCCTTGCTAAATGTAAAATCAAGGAGAGCTTGCTAATGTGAATTTTTTATTTTGTTTTTGATTTAGTGATTTTTGCTTAATAGAAAGATCACTTAGCATCCTTAACATTTTATATTCCCTGCAAATGTATAAGCGCTTGTACTAAATATGGACACACAACTTGCTTCATTTCTGGAAAAATAAAATATTACTGTATTTAAGGGACATGTTTAGACACAAGTACAATATACCACATTAAAGAAAAACACCTTGATCATGTATTTAGTGAAAGATCGTAACAGGGTTTCACCTGGCAGTCACTACCCTGGCTAAGACAAAGATAAAAAAAAAAAATATCCCACTCGAGTCAGATTAACATGTTGCGGTAGCATATAGGTGATGTAATGAATTTCTGTTAAAGGGAATGGCACTTAAACTATCAATGTGTACTAGTAAATGTCAGCATATTTAGTAGCACTTTTTATCCTTTGTCCCACATGGCAAAGTTCCAGCATGCATTTTCTAAAACATACCAAAAAAGTCTAAGTATCAACCAAGTTCTGAGCCCACCATTAGGAGGAATGCTCCAATGTTTTGCAACCACAATTTGTAATCTACTTGCAGTATTCTTAAATAAATGGTTTGGAAATGTAACTTTAAAGTTTACCTATTTTTATGTGCACCTTGATTGCTCTGTATCAAACTGACTGGAGTTCACCTACTATATACATATGTATGTTTTTTTTTTTTTTTTTTTTTAATTCTTTAATTTGTGAATTTGGAACAGATGTAACTTTTCTGAAAATACCTTTTTAAAACAAACACACTGAATGACAAGGTAACATACCGTGGAGCAAAGATAAACCGGTCTAACACAGAACACAAGAGGGACCTACATGTGCTCAAAGTACACGAATACTAGAAAATTCACTCAAAATGTGGCTAAGATGATGTGGGGTAGGGACAAAAGACAGGGTTACCAACTTTGTATACAAATGGCCTGAAACTGGCCATCTGAAAGGGATAAGAAGGGGAGGACATATCTGGGTGGGGACCAAAAAGGGCAACAGGGGATAGGAAAAGACTCTCAAGGGTCTAGTGGAAAGGGCTTAACAATTGAGTGAGTGGTACGTTTGACTTCAGCATTTTGGGTAGCCCCACCATGAATACAGGTATGTTACAGCACAGATCTATTGACCGTTTATGATCATATAAAACCTAAAAAATTTTGTTTTTTTTAGCTGATTATTGTTTAGTCTTGGGAGAGCTGACTTCCTAGACATCTGCCTAGTCCTTTGGATATGCCCAGTAGAACAGATCCCATACACAGGCTGAAGCTTAAGGATGAGCGATTTGTGAGGACCCACATAGCCAGGGCCATCTTTAATATTGATTGGACCTTGGGCAATCATTTACTTGGGCCCCCTGCTGCCCCATCTCACTCCCTGGCATTTGGTAACATGCTGGATGTGAGGCCAGAATAAAGTATGATGCCAAGACCGCGCGCTTGCAAGGATGGATTGATGTGGGTACCACAAACTTGAAGGGAGAGCGAAAGAGGAGGATCAGTATTAGGAGGAGGAAAGACAAGGAGCTCAGTTTTAGAGATATTGAGTTTCAGAAAGCAGGAGGACATCCAGTCAGAGATGGAAGAAAGGCCATCAGTGACACGTTGCAGGACGGCAGGGGAGAGGTCCGGGGAGGAGAGATATATCTGGGTGTCATCAGCATACAGGTGGTAGTGGAATCCAAAAGAGGTAATAAGTTTGCCAAGAGAGGCAGTATAAAGAGAAAATAGAAGGGAACAAGAACAGAGACTTGGGGGACTCCAACCAAGACAGGATGAGGGGAGGAGGTATCATTAGAAAAGGAGACACTGAATGAGCGTTTGGAGAGATAAGCGGAAAACCACGAGAGGACAGAGTCACAGAGACCAAGTGACTGAAAAGTTTGAAGAAGGAGAGCATGATCAACAGTGTCAAAGGCAGCAGTGAGGTCAAGAAGAATTAGTATGGAGTAGTGGCCTTTGCATTTAGCTGCGATTAGGTCATTGGTAACTTTGATATGTGCAATCTGAGATTGAAGAGGGTCAAGGAGAGAGTTGGAATTGAGACACATGGGTAAAGACAAGTCTTTCCAGAAGCTTTGAGGAAAAAGGGAGCAGGGATATGGGATGATAGTTAGATGGGGTGGACGGGTCGAGGTTTTTTTTTTTTTTTGAATAGGTACTACAGTAGCATGTTTAAGGTCAGCAGGGACAATGCCAGAAAGAGAGCAGTTGAAGATGTGCTTTAAGGAAGGCACGAGACAAGTGGAGAGAGATTTAATAAGGTGAAATGGAACCGGATCGAGTGGGCAAGAGGAAAAGAGAAGAGCAGCCACCTCTTGGTCAGTAACCGGGGAGAATAACAATCAAATACATTGGTGAAAGAATCCTAAAAGTGATAGTGGTGCTACAATCACCTTAGTGGAGCCACAGAAACCACTAAATAGATACAAGTGACAAAAATACAGATGGTGAGAGCACTCAAATAAAAAATAAATAAATGAAAAGTACAGTAGTAATATTACCAAAATTCGATCACAATCTGGAAATAAACAGATGGAAGAGACATAGGGTAATAATGTAAGATACAATCTTAAGACTCTAATACTGGTCTCACTCACATAAAAAGAGCCACTTGGATATCTGGCTCAAACTGCATGCCTTGAATCACTCTCTTATTGGACTTCAGTCCTTTCTGTAGTTGTATCCCATGGAAAAACGCAGGTTCAAGGGGTAACAATAAACTTTATTCTTCCAAAACGGTGGAAAACACAAATTAATACAAATATAAAAAAGTCCCTTAAGATTAAAAGTCCAAAAAGCACCTGACGCGTTTCGGCGGTCTGCCTTCGTCAGATGCTTGTGATCCCTGGCATGCTGTCTTTTAAATGTGTTCCTTGCGCCCTTTTTCCGACGCATTTGCGGCACTTTGCTTCCGGGTTTGACGTCGGGACGTGTCCTGCGTCATCACGTCCCAACGTCTATCGTCACTTCCGGTTAAACTTTGTTAGGACGTGTCGGGAATGTCATAAAGAAATAAACGTCCATACCATAAAGTATTCCTGACACACAATTATCAATTCTCGATATGCTTAAAAAGTCTTTTAGGGGGCGGAGCTCAGCGGCCAAGCTGAGCGGTCGCATGTCAGAAGAGCTCCGGGCCAACGGGCAAAATCCGTGAAAATTAAAGCGACTACTCTCCACAATGCCTGTTTACCCACCCCGGGGACATGGGGTTACCACCACAGCAACGCACAATCGAGACAACGACCACACTCCGCGTATACAACGTGGGGATCGGCCCAAAGTTAAGCTGAGGCCTGCTCGGACGGCGCACGGGAGGCGGCCGCTCCCTCCGCCGGCAGCGATGCCTCTCACCAAAGGTCCCCCCGACGACACATGTCCTCCCCCCCCCTGCCGGTGAGGGATATCCCGGCAACAAAAGCCTGCAACCCGGAACCAAGATGCCAAACTCAACATGCGGACACAATTGAAATGGCGGATGCCTCGTGTTCACGGGACCAACAACTCGACTTGGAGTCCAGACTGGACAGACTCTTCATGGAATTCTGGGCCAAGCTGACCAACAGAATGCAGAGCACCGCGCTGGAACTGCCGACCGCAACGGTGTCTCAACGCCCACAACCTCTGGCGGCAACACAAAAGTACCTGCCAATGAGGCCCAGAAAAGGCCCAAAGCGGAACCGGAGACCCGGGCGACACACCAAGATCCCCATTACCACGCGGTATTCCAAGAAATGCAGGCCTGGGTCCGATCATCGGCCTGACAACGCCGGCCACATATCCGCCCACACACACGGCACATCGAGTCAACCCGGGAGTTACCCGTACAGACCAACCCAAACGGAGACAAGGTGCTGGAGAGTGCTGGCGGAGCATCACGACCGGAGACCGGAGGCATATGGGACCCAGGATGCCGTGCTGGAATATGCATTCCCCCTGCAAGGGGTAGGGTGACTATACACCATAAACTCTCAGACGGGCACCAGCTTCTAATGTATGCCCCATCTACCTGTAAGAGACTTGTGGGTCCTCTGTGGCTCGTATACTACACCACACTCCTCGTCTTATCCATCGCTCTACTTTATCTGTGCATGCTAGATACTTAATCTATCGCCAACTGAGGCAACTGCTATCTGTTTTGTATCTGATGGCTAGATAACCCAGAATAGCCTGCAACACTAGCTTAAAGCACTATTTACAATTGTGCCCTAGGGCAGTTTACCTAGCTTGATGAGACCGCCTGTTGAAAATGGTGATAATCAATCATATGCATCTCAGGGAGCAAAGTGTTTCTTTAACTTGTGAGCAGCTTACTGTCTACCCATGTGTTACCAAATGTCTGACTATAATAATTTAGCATGTTACCAACCGGATCTTAGGATCCATAGCTTGTATTTTCAAACTAAAGTTTAACAACAAAAATTTAAAAAACGAGGCATCGCAATTCTGGAAATGTAACTTAACCTTGATGATAGATGTATTAACCCTATACTGTAAATCACTCGTACATTTCCCCCAATTTCTCTTCTGTACCCCATCTTATATGCCTTTAATAAAAGAAAGATTGACAAAAAGTCTTTTAAAGGAAAGCGAGAATATTTAATCTTGCATTTAAAATAGACTACATAATCAAGTGGTATACAGTATAAAATTATAGCACTATACAGTTAATTGCTAGAAGAAGGGAGATATAATATAATAAGTGAAAATGTTAAAACTTGAATTGTTAATAAGAGGACATTTAAATGAAACCGTAAATCCATCAAAATATTAAAATAATTAAATATACAAAATAATTAAAAAGTTAGAAAACTCTAAAAGGCAGAAAAGGGGAAAAAAAGGGTTTAAGAAAATAAAAAGGTTAAGAAAATGAAACAATCATACATATTTATTGATTTCAAAGTCAACATTAATTCCACATGGTACCATAGTGTCAAGTTCAAACATCCACTTCATCTCTGCTAACCCTAAAGCATAGTCCTTATTTCCTCCTCTCCAGTGGATTTTAATATGATCAATACCCATAAAATCAATACCTTTAGGGTCTCCATTGTGGCTTTGTAGGAAATGATTGGACACGCTAACCGGGGAGAATGTTTGAAGGGTAGGAAAGGCATGATCTGTGTGTGGTTGAGAAACAGAATGGCAAGGAGGGGAGAATTCTTTCCTTAGCTGTTCAATCTTGTCAGTAAAGTAACATGCAAAGTTATCAGCAGTAAGGTTAGTTTGTGGGGTGGCCACAACAGGGCGAAGAAGAAAATTAAAGGTGTCAAAGAGACACCTGGGATTGCGGGAGCATGAACTAATGAGAGAGGAAAAGTAGGACTGTTGGGTAAGGGCTGTGCTGTATGAACACAATATGAATCTATAATGGAGAAAGTCTGGGTGCGAGACTTCTTCCAGGAGCGTTCAGCACAACGGGAGCATCTTTGCAGATAGTGTGTTGATTTAGTATGCGATGGTTGGGGGCGGGTCTTCCTCGAGGTGCTTGTTTGGAGTGGTGCTGCAGCGTTCAAGGCAGAGGTGAGGGTAGTGTTATATGCGGAGATGGCCAGTGAAGGGATGGACAGCAGTCGTGAATCAATATCAGCTGACAACTGCTGGAGATCAAGAGAATTAAGGTCCCTCCTGAGTTGAGGGGGGTTAGGCTGAGGTTGTTGGGTGAGGGGGTACACGAGAGCAAATGATAAGAGGTGGTGATCAGAGAGAGGAAATGGAGTGTTGCAGATATTGGATACTATACATGCATAAGAGAAGATTAGGTCAAGGGTATTGCCAGCTACATGGGTTGGAGAATTAGCCCACTGTGATAGTAGTTTAGAGGCTGCAGAGGTCAAATGTGGGTTAATATTGAAGCTCCTGAGAATTAGGGATGGAATATTAGAAGAGAGGAAATAGGTTAGCCAGGCAGCAAAGTGGTCAAGGAAGAGAAGAGGGGAACCAAGGGGACGATAAATAACAGCAATGTTAGCAGAGAAGGGTTTGAAAAGGCGAATTGAATGTATTTCAAATTATGGGTAAGAGAGGGAGGGGGGCTAGAGGTTTAAAAGGAAACTTCAGTGCCAGGAAAACAATCAGTTTTCCTGGCACTGGAGGGTCCCTCTCCCTCCCACCCACCAATCCCCAGTTACTGAAGGGGGGAAAACCCCTTCAGTCACTTACCTGAGGCAGCGGCGATGTCCCTCGTCGCTGCCTCCTCCTCCGCGCTGCTCCTCCCTGTGATTCCATCGGCCGGTGGGCGAGACTGATCCCTCCCACCGGCCGAGGAGACCTAATGCGCATGCACGGCAATGCCGCGCATGCGCATTAGCGCTCCCCATAGGAAAGCATTGAAAACGTATTTCAATGCTTTCCTATGGGGATTTGAGCGACGCTGGAGGTCCGTACACAGCTTGAGGACGTCCAGCAACGCTCTAGCAAGGAAAATCCTTGCTACAAATCAGGAAGTGACCTCTAGTGGCTGTCTAGTAGACAGCCATTAGAGGTGGAGTTAACCCTGCAAGGTAATAATTGCAGTTTATAAAAAACTGCAATAATTACACTTGCAGGGTTAGGAGTAGTGGGAGTTGGCACCCAGACCACTCCAATGAGCAAAAGTGGTCTGAGTGCCTGGAGTGTCCCTTTAAAGGATCAGTGAGAGGAGAGGAGAAACCCTACACAACCACCTTTACATTCAGAGTTTCTTGGGTTGTGGGTAAGTTGAAGACCACCGAAGGACAAAGATGCAGGGGTAGCAGTGTCAGAGGGGGAGAGCCAGGTTTCTGTTAAGGCTAGTAAATCTATTGAACGAGAGATGAAGAAGTCATGGAGAGTAGTGGATTAAGTAATATTGCAAACAGAGCGTGCATTCCAGAGGGCAGTATTGAAGGAGGATTTAGAGGAACATAAGATGGGTATGAGATTAGTGTGGATCCTTGGGTTAGTATCAAAGACCTATACACACACATATGCACACAATCACCCCCCCCCCCCCCCCCCCACCCACACACACACACACACACACACACACATATAATCACATACATACAAACACAATCACAGACACATTCATACAATCACACAGGCATACACACTCAATCACAGATCCACACACACATAAAAATCACAGACCTATACAGTCACATACATTTACACACATAATACCAGATGTACACACACAATCACTGACCTGTACATACAGTCACATATAGATACACACATAATCACAGATGTACACATACATACAATCACAGACCTATAAGCACAATCTGAGATATACACATACATTTACAGACCTATACACACAGTCACACACATAATCACAGATGTACACAAACACAATCACAGACATATCCACACACAATCAAACCTACACACATACAGCCACATACCTATACAAAATCACATAAACACCCATAATCACAGATATACACACAATCACAGACCCATCTCTATGGTATACCCTGGTTCCGTGTAGTAAGTGAGGCCAGGAAGACCATAGAGACTTTCTGACCCAAGGTTCATGTATATGACTGAAGGATCCTGTCCTATACTAAAGGTATGAATGAGTTTCTCTCTTATTTGTTTCCATATACTTCATTTTAAAATCACAGACCTACACACACCTAAAGTCACAGACCTATACACGCAATCACATACATACAAACACATAATCACAGATACACACACACACACACCATCACAGATATACACACATAATCACTGACTTACACACACACACACATAAACACAGACCCCACCCCCTTCCACACACATACACAATCACTGACAAAACATACACAAAAATTACATTCATACACATTGCTCTGGGAGGGCTGGAATAGATCCTGTGTGCCTGGTGGCTAGCGGTTTGCTGCTGGGCTGGGATCTCTCTCTCTCTCTCTTCCTGTACAGGTCCCTCAAATGCCTAGTAGTGATGCCGATGCTAGGATGACTTCATATCCTGGCAGCCGTCTCACTGCAGGGCGCACGAGGGAGCTATCCAGGAGGAGCACAGTATGTAAAGGGCTCCCATGTCGCCCAGCAGCCGAACTGCTAGCAGTCCTGGGCCGCACGGCGGACACCCCTGATTTACAGCATTTGTTTCAACACTTCATAAAACTTTCACACGGTACTATAGAGTTAATTAATAACATGTTCTTCCTGTAACACGTGGGGGATGGGAGATCTCTTTGCATTCTAGACATGTAGGAAACATAATTTTATGGCTTTTAAAATATCCTTTTTAAAAATAGCTTTCTGTGGTTAATGCCTAGCAATTCAGAGCTTAGTAAATGAAATGTAGTGAAATAAAATATGGTCGAGATATGTACAGTGTACTTTGAGCGGAGAGGAATTGTCTTGGCTGCTCAAAAAATCTTTAATATAAATAATTTATATACCGGTAATAAAACTTAAAAAGTCTTGTACAAATCCCTGTGCCCTTGATGTGGTTCCCAGGTGTCCCAATAGTGTGTTTCTAGTTTGTTCTCTGATTAACTGGTTTACTGACTTGACTATTCTGATTCCTGCCTTCCCTGACGTGACTTTGTACCTCTTTGTCTGATTTCTGGCTTTCCCTTACTTTGCTTTGTCCTTGACCTCCCTGTTGACAATTTCTTTTACTCTCATTATGCCTGGCCACACTCAGAGCCAGTTTATGCCGTTCTTCCTCTGGATTTACACTCTGTATATATATATACCGAGACATACAGTCTCCTACTCCTATAGCCATAGAGCATTTTCCCTTAATTATTTTTGCAAAATGCAATTTTATCTGAGATGGTTTTGTGATTGACATCAATACACAATGGCCTGCTCAGCAAAGTGTTAGACACCTAAGGCACAAATCAATGCAGGTAGACAGCAACAAATTAAATATGTAGCAGGGAAGCAGGCTCAAAAGGAGTTCATCATTCCCAGTAGTTGTTCAACCTCTAGACTGTAAGCTCGTTTGAGCAGGGTCCTCATCACGCTATTGTTCCTGTTACATTTTGAGGTTGTCTCATTTATGAAAAATTTCCACCAGTTCATAATATTGTAAAGCGCTACAAAATAAGTCGGCGCTATATAAATACTTCCTACAGCATTCTTCCCAGATCTTCTACAGGTCCAACTTGCTGTGGCGGCTCTAGACTTTTTGAGGCCTTAGGCGAAACACAAACACGAGGCACCCTCTAATGTGTATAAGGTGCTGTAGTTATATTGAAAAACGGGCTTGCAGCGCTGGATACAGAGAGCTAGTCTCTGTATTCATTGTCCAGAGTCTTGCAGTATTGCAGCTCCATGTGCCACTGCGTTCGGAGCTCTCTGGCTGAAGTTATGGCATAATTATCAAACTAAATTAATTAGCAATAAACAGATTTAATTAGCAATTATGCTAATCGTTTATACAGGATTGCTAGGTATGGTTACATAGCCTTGCAGTCAGGTATACATAAATGCATGTGTGTGTATTTCTGAGTGTGTCTGGCATTGTCTACCTGTGTGTGTGCATGAAAGTGTTTGTCTGACAGAGAGTATCCTTGTGTGTGAATGTATGTCTTTGTGAGCATGTGTCTGGGACCTATGTGTGTGGGGTAGCTGCTTGCGGTGTGTTGTGTTTATGGGGGCTGCCTGTGGCCTCTGTGCATTGTGCATTGTGCATTGTGTTATGGCACAGCTACGTTTCATGACTGTGTGTGTGTGTGTATGATGAATATCTTCAGTTGGTAAATGTGACAGGGTGAGTTTGACATGGTGAGGGGGGTAAATGAAAGAGTTGGGAAGGCGTGTGACAGAATGAAGGAGGGTGAGAATGATAGGGTGGTTGTGACATGGCTGGAGGAGGTTAATGTGACAGGGTGGGTGTGTGGGGGGAGTGACAGAGTGTGTGGGGGGGGCTGTGAGGTGACAGGGTGGGTGGCTGTGATGGTATGTGGGAAGGCTGTGACAGGGTGGGGTGGCTTTGACAAGTTGCGTGGGGGGTTGTGACAGGGTGTGGGGGCTGTAACAGGGTGTTAGTGGGGTGGCTGTGAGGGTGTGTGTGAGGACAGGGTGTGTGGGGGCTATGACAGGGTAGGGGGCTTTGAGAGGGTGGAAAGCTATGATAGGGTAGGGGGCTGTGACAGGGTAGGGTGGCTGTGAGAGGGTGGGGGCCTGTGACAGGGTGGAGGGCTGCGGGAGGGTAGGAGCTGTGAGAGGGTGGGCTCCTGGGTAGGGGCTGAGAGAGGGTGGAGAGCTGTAACAGGGTGATGGGTTGTGATAGGGTATGGGGGGCTGTGACAGGGTAGTGGGGCTAAGAGGGGGTAGGGGGGGCTGTTAGAGGGTGTGGGGACTGAGAGAGGGTGGGGGACTGAGAGATGGTAGTGGCGGCTGAGAGAGGGTAGGGGGGCTGAGAAAGGGCAGAAGGGGCTGAGAAAGGGTAGGGGGCTGAGAGAGGGTGCATGTGGGGGTGACAGGTTGGAGGGCTTATAAATACCTTTTTTCCCTTTAATTATTCCCTGGTGGTCCAGTGTCTAGGTCCCTGGTGGTCCGGTGGGCAGGGAGGGAGGGAGAACATTTAAGTGAGTGGGGGTGAAGGGGCAGGGAGGGAGGGAGAAAATTTAAGTGAGTGGGGGTGGGGGGGGAGGGAGGGAGAAAATTTAAGGGGGTGTGGGGGAGGGAGGGAGAAAATTTAAGTGAGTGGGGGTGGGGGGAGGGAGAAAATTTAAGTGAGTGGGGGTGGGGGGAGGGAGGGAGAAAATTTAAGTGAGTGGGGGTGGAGGGGAGGGAGGGAGACAATTTAAGTGAGTGGGGGTGGGGGGGAGGGAGGGAGAAAATTTAAGTGAGTGGGGGTGGGGGGGAGGGAGGGAGGGAGAAAATTTAAGTGAGTGGGGGTGGGGGGAGGGAGAAAATTTAAGTCAGTGGGGGTGGGGGGAGGAGGGAGAAAATTTAAGTGAGTGGGGGTGGGGGAGGGAGAAAATTTAAGTGAGTGGGGGTGGGGGGAGGGAGGGAGAAAATTTAAGTGAGTGGGGGTGGGGGGAGGGAGGGAGAAAATTTAAGTGAGTGGGGGTGGGGAGGAGGGAGAAAATTTAAGTGAGTGGGGGTGGGGGGGAGGGAGGGAGAAAATTTAAGTGAGTGGGGGTGGGGGGAGGGAGGGAGAACATTTAAGTGAGTGGGGGTGGGGGAGGGAGGGAGAAAATTTAAGTGAGTGGGGGTGGGGGAGGGAGAAAATTTAAGTGAGTGGGGGTGGGGGGGAGGGAGGGAGAAAATTTGAGTGAGTGGGTGGGGGGGAGGGAGAAAATTTGAGTGGGGGGAGGGAGAAAATTTGAGTGAGTGGGGGGGAGAGGGAGGACATTTGAGTGGGAGGGGGGAGAGGGAGGAAATTTGAGTGGGAGGGGGGAGAGGGAGGAAATTTGAGTGGGTGGGGGGGAGAGGGAGGAAATTTGAGTGGGTCGGGGGAGAGGGAGGGAGGAAATTTGAGAAGTGGGGGGGGAGAGGGAGGGAGGAAATTTGAGGGAGTGGGGGGGGAGAGGGAGGGAGGAAATTTGGGGGGGAGAGGAAGGGAGGAGATTTGAAGGGGGAGAGGAAGGAAATTTGGGGGGTGAGGAAGGGAGGGAATTTGAAGGGGGAGAGGAAGGAAATTTGGGGGGGGGAGAGGAAGGGAGGAAATTTGAAGGGGGGAGAGGAAGGAAATTTGAGGGAGGGGAGGGAGAGGTAGGAATTTGAGGGGGGAGAGGAAGGGAGGAAATTTGAGGGAGGGAGGGGGAGAGGAAGGGAGGACATTTGAGGGAGGGGGGAGAGGGAGAGGGAGGGGGGAGAGGAAGGGGAGAAATTTGAGGGGGGAGAGGAAGGGGGGAAATTTGAGGGGGGAGAGGAAGGAAATTGGAGGGGGGAGGAAGGAAATTGGAGGGGGGGAGAAGGAAGGAAATGAGAGGGAGGGGGAGAAGAAGGAAATTGGAGGGGGAGAAGGCAATGAGAGGGAGGGGGAGAAGAAGGAAATTGGAGAGGGGGGGAGAAGAAGGAAATTGACGGGGGATGGGGGAGAGATTGACATCCATCACACACACAGACACAATGCACCCCTTGCACACAGAAAAACACACAATGCATTACACACAGACACACATACACAAGCAATGCATCCCTTACACACAGCAACACACAATGCACCCCTTCCACACACTCAGTGCATCCCTTACAGCAGTGTTTCCCAACCCAGTCCTCAAGGCACACCTACCAGTCCAGGATTTAGGGGTGATCCAGTTGTGTCTAAGGTGTTTTTTTCTTTTTTTTCTAAAAACACCTT
This sequence comes from Pelobates fuscus, assembly GCF_036172605.1. Classification (NCBI taxonomy): domain Eukaryota; kingdom Metazoa; phylum Chordata; class Amphibia; order Anura; family Pelobatidae; genus Pelobates; species Pelobates fuscus. The sequence continues at coordinate 125,979,827 of NC_086321.1, forward strand.
AGACAAAACTGGGTAATCCTTAAATCCTGGACTGGTAGGTGTGCCTTGAGGAATGGGTTGGGAAACACTGCCTTACAGACACACACACTGCATCCCATACATGCATAAACTCACCTGGCAGCCTTTACACATACAAACACAGATTCACACAATGCATTCCTTACACACATCAGGACATCCTCCCCCCCTCCCCCCACACACACACACACCCCTGTGAACAAACTCATTGGTGGAACATGAAGGTGGACCCTGGGACCCAGACCTTGAGCTGTGTAAATGGCCCTCAAAAAATGGAGCTGCTTCCCGTTCTCCCAGAACATTGATTTTTGTGACCACAGTTACAAACCGCCTCCAGAGAGCCTGTTCTACACCAGACCAGTGGAGCCAGACGGCAGCTGAAGCACATCATCATCCTCATCTGGTTGTAAGTAGGCAATCTAGTATATTATTCGTGGCACTAATCTCTAATTTACCTCACATTAAAGGGACACTATAGTCCCCAGAACCACTGCAGCTTAATGTAGTGGTTCTGGTGTCTATAGCCTGTCCCTGCAGGCCTTTTATTGTAAACACGGCGGCACTGCAGCACTGTGTTAGTTAACATGGCAGATCATATGGGTGGGACACTGTGATGTCACATGGGGGGCGGCAAACTTTACTTTTGCCTAGGGCGGCAAAAATCCTTGCACCGGCCCTGCAGACACTGCATCCCTGTGGGCGGACTGGGGGGGGGGAGGACCCGGGTGCAGGCGCCGGGGGGCCCAGACCTTGAGCGTGCATGTGGGGGGTGGGGTTGGAGTTTGGGGGGGGCCTCCATATCTGTTTTGCTTGGGGCCCCCAAATTCCTTCAAACGGCCCTGACTGGAGGGGCCTCGCACCCGCCAGCATAAAGGGCCAGCCTATAAAGATGAGCTGCAGGGTGAAAGGGTGTCTTTACAGAGACCCATGTGACGAGGATTACAGGACTCTGTACCCTCGACTCCACACCATGGAAGATTTATGTTTTGAGGAGTGTTTTAAACTGCTCTATTGTCCTTCTGCAATAATATTCTTTGCTGTTTAGCCTAAAGATTTACAATTGGTGGGTTATATCTGTTAGAATGGGATTAAAGGAGATGATGTCAGTTTATAAATAGGGACATTCTTAGTAGTATTAATTGTAGGCATTGCTTGAGGGTAAAATTTAGAGAATGAGAGTGCTAAGGTTTTTGTCCAAATGAGTTCCAGAAAAGTAGAATTTGGTACTCTGCTTTAACCTGCCTTTCTTTGCGATATATTAAAGGCAGAAATGCATCCACTGAGCCGTTATATTATTTAAGTAAGGGCAGTTTCTAGTTTAAAATGATGAGATTAGCTTGTCCACAGATCCCACCCCAATCTGTCACTCACACTGATTACTTTGAAATGATCTTTCTTAGGTAAATCCTGCAGGTCAAACCTAAGTCTCCTGACTTTTGACACGGGATAAGCACTTTCTAACTCTCTGCAGTTTATTTTTAAAACACAATCAGGATGAAAAAAGACTCAAGTGTGTCAAATTTAATCTTGCACATATTCATTTTGCTGCTGTTAATCCCAAAAAGGGCAACCTTCCTTAAAGGAACAGTCCTAGTATCAAGCACGCAAATGGATTTAGTCAAACAATTTCTGCCGGGTCCTGGCTGGACACCTCCTTTATGGAGAGTTGGAAGCTCCTGCATAGATTAGTGCACCAGTCTTGGCACTGTTCCCTAAGCAGCCTTCTTGCCGAACTTGGACACTACACAATGGCTCTAGTCAACTCTAAGACAGCAGAAACTTTGAGACCAAACATTTGCTATCTAAACCGTCATTTCACTCAGGGGAAACAAGACACCCTGGATGTAGAATGTAATGATAGTAGACCCATAGGATGAGCCAGGGAACTCATTCTATTCAAATTATATTTGTGTACTACTTCCACATCAAAGGGACACTATAGGCACCAAGACAACTTTAACTTAATTAAGCATTTTTGGTGTATAGATTATGTCCCTGCAGTCTAACTGCTTAATTCTTTGCAATTTAGGAATTCAATTATTTTGTTTATGTAGCCATAGTCACACATCGCTGCATGTGACTTACACAGCTTTCCTTAACACTTCCTGTAACATTTAATGTTCAATCTTGCTTTATTTCATATTCTGTTCAATTTAGAATTTATTATCTCCTACTCTCTTAATAGCCTGCTAGAGACTACAGGAACCTCCTGTGTGTGATTAAAGTTACATTTACAGAGCATGAGATAGGTGCACTGTACTGATTCAAAATTAAATCATTTATTTCATGCAGGCTGTGTGAGTCACAGCAAGGGGATTTATGGCTAGGGCTAAAAAGAGACAAAAGTGATTTAACTTCTAAATGGCAGAAAAATGACGCATGATCTATAAAACTGTGCCAGTAAGCTAAAGTTTTTGTGGTGCTTAGAGTATACCTTTAAGGAATTTCCTCTTGCTTTCCTATTCTAGGATGCTGTTACAGAACAAACTGGATGTTCACTGGGAGCTAGAACAAGTAGGTTCTTAGGGTTCCAAGTTAGTGGCAGAACTACCAGGGTCGCAGAAGTTGTGAACCCGTCACTCCAAGAGGCCCAGCTGCCCTATTGACCCCTGCTGATACATTCCCTGGGTGTGCAGATGCAGGGTGACCGACAGGAGGGGAGTTCACAGAACAGTGCTCTCCTCCTGCTAGTCACTGCATGTAGTGTGGCCAAACAGTCTGACAGGAAGTGTTCAATGAGAGCATCGAGAACTTCCTTTCATACAGGGTACCATGGTCTGCTTGGCCACACTACATGGAGGTGAGCAGGTACAGGAATGATACACGTGGGGGAATGATACACGTGGAGGAACTGGGAAGGAATGACACACATGGGGGTGGGAGGGGGCAGGGCAGTGTTTGCACCGGGGCGCAGTGGTTTCTAGTTATGCCTCTGCTGTAAGTGTTAAAAAAGTACTTCATTCTGAAAATCAGCTAGAAGGTGACTCCACCCCCTCCAGTGACATCAGCATGGCGCCAAACCTATAGATTCAAACACAAGTAAGCAGATCTTACTGGGCTTTGTCTTTGGTGATCGCTGGTGGTATTATCTTTTCCTACTTCTTTGAAAAATTGACCCCTTGCTTTGTACTCTGACCTTCATCCTTCACTAACTGCACTGATCTTGTGGACAGCTTTCGGATTTTAATTTGATTAGTGATTCGGACTAAGCCTGTTCTGGCTATCACTATTGGCTTGCGTACAATATCAACCATATTGGATAGAGGTGCCTCAGTAAGTCTGGCCTCCTACTTTCATCTCCAGACCTTATTTACTGACGATAAGAAAGTATTTAACGAGAATAAAGCATGACATGCGCACAGTCGATTATTCGGCAGGTGCGCTGTTTACCCCAACCCCCCAATAACTTACAGACACCGTATTTCGGTTGGAATAAAAAAGTCCACAGCTTTATTTATTATTATAAACAAGGTAACAAATTGGGGTCATTGCCACAAAAGTAAATATACCTCCACCCCCCACCGTACATAAATTACCCCCGGCAATGACCCCGCCAATAACAATAAATAACATTATAAATAACAAATAACACATAACACATGGCCTACCAAAGAGGCCCCATATCCATAACTTTTTAAACTGTAGGGGTGTACCGAGACCCCCCTACACCACCTGGTTCGGAGCCACCGATGAGCTCGAACCCACAAACCATTTCACACTCCAGTTTAATCCAGCCTAACCAATTTATACTCCTCCTACCTTCCAATTACCCAAGCCCTATCCCGCCGCTGTGACCAAACGGGAACTCCAAAACAACAGGGAGGGTGGGAGGGACAATTACCAGGTAAGTGTCAGTTTAGTTAAAATGTCCCTTAGTCATAAAATGACCGCTTAATATACTCCTATAGTCCAACCCCCATTTACCAATAACCACACCCCTTTAACTGGTTACTCCCCTGCCTACTCCTGGCTCTGTCAAGGCCCACTCCCCTGACTGCGCTGTTCCATGGGCTACATGACATGCGCACAGTCGATTATTCGGCAGGTGCGCTGTTTACCCCAACCCCCCAATAACTTACAGACACCGTATTTCTGTTGGAATAAAAAAGTCCACAGCTTTATTTATTATTATAAACAAGGTAACAAATTGGGGTCATTGCCACAAAAGTAAATATACCTCCACCCCCCACCGTACATAAATTACCCCCGGCAATGACCCCGCCAATAACAATAAATAACATTATAAATAACAAATAACACATAACACATGGCCTACCAAAGAGGCCCCATATCCATAACTTTTTAAACTGTAGGGGTGTACCGAGACCCCCCTACACCACCTGGTTCGGAGCCACCGATGAGCTCGAACCCACAAACCATTTCACACTCCAGTTTAATCCAGCCTAACCAATTTATACTCCTCCTACCTTCCAATTACCCAAGCCCTATCCCGCCATAGCAAGAGACTTGAACCCTTAACGTCTCGAGCGACCCCCACCACACATAAATAGGGCTTTGGAAATACCCTCCTGGAAACCTAAATTTAAGAGATCGCACCCCACATCAGACAGGTGCACACCATCCCGCCTAAAATAACCGGGCAACCCGCCCTCCAATTCAAAGTGCCTCACTGGGACCCCCCCTATTCTCCTAATAAAGACCGACATGGCCTTATTTACTTTACCACGGCAACGTGCCACAGCCGCCGGGTCCCTGGCATGCCTCCAGTTCAACCGCGGCACCATTTCAGACCACACTATTGTAACTCCTGGGACCAGAGCCCTCACCCTATCCAGGTCCCTCTTCATTCTCCTGACCAACACCTTCTGGGGGACCAAACCTAAGTCATTGCCCCCACCGTGAATCAACAGTATATCTGGGGCAAACCCCCTGGACAACATCCCAAAAATTTCACCACTTATACTCTGCCAGCTGAAACCCCGAAAACCAAACCACCGAAGGTCCACTGTGTCCAGAAGAAAACCCAGTTGTGTGCCTTGTCTCCGAACTGCGGCCCTCTTCTCCGCCCAGTAGACAAACGAGTGACCCACCAGCCAAGCGACCAAGCCTGAAAGGAAACAAATTCAGTTAACCGGCAGAGCACCCTTTACCCACATCCACAACATTCCATTCACACCAACCTTTCCGGCCTTACATATGCACGGAACCTGATGGATTCCCATCTCCCAATCTGCTTTATCCGCTCCTCCCCCAGCCCTAGACGTGCCGCCTCAGTCGCAGCCCCGATACGGAAGGAGTGCGTACCAAATTGTCCGGGCTGCAAGCCCAATCTCGTCAACCCCATGCGGAAGACTCGCAAGAACTGAAAGCGCGACAGCGCCTTCCCATCCTCGTGAATCAGGAAGCAACCACCAACCTTCGGGCGAACCCGTAAAAACTCGTCCCCACACGCTACCGGGCACACCGGGGACCCTGGTAGCGAGGACAGGACAACATTCTTACCCTTTCCGAAGACGTCCGTCTTCGAGCGCCGGAGCCAAATCACGACCTTGTCCTGTTCTATAGCCACATCCTCATACCGGAGGCCCGATGTCCCCGACCTATTGGCGATCACCAATTCGCCAATACGAAAAGCCCCAAAGAAAGCCCACACGAAAGCCACAGAGAACAAAGTTACCTCAAATGCCGAACTGCACACTTCGTTCAACAACCCCACCAACCCTTGAAGGGTGGCAAAGGACACAGGCCTCCTCGTATCCACAGACCTCCTGCCCTTCTTGAAACCCTTCAAAGTTTGCTTCACCAAGAAATGTTTCGTCAAGTCTTCCCACCCGTTAAACTTGAACAGGAAGGCTAACGCAGACATGTAGCGTTCCACCCTAGAAGGGGACGACCCACCTGCCACCAACCTGCAAAGAAGCCACAACAGCGTATCCAACCTACCGGCTGCAGAATCGCCTGCACCCGCCTGGGACAACATTTCCTCCCATTCACACCAAACCTTAGTATAAGCGGTCCACGTCCCCGGCGCCAGTGAGCTCCTTATGTATCGCCCAAGCACAACGTCCCGAGCCGCCACATCTCCTCCGGGCACGCCTGCCCTGTCGCTTGCGCGTCCGGCGCTGCTTCCCGGAACCGCACCCACTGCGAACGAGACAGAGCGTCAGCAACCACATTCAGCAGGCCCGGCACGTGCCGTGCCCGGAAGACAATGTTCCAAGACATACACAAGAGCACTAGCTGGCAGGGCCGAAGCCGATAGACTGTTAATTACCTGTACCACTGCCATAATATCAGAGTGGAAGATAACTTTCTTGTCCCTGAGTTCCTCGCCCCATAGTGACACCGCTACCACAACTGGAAAAAGCTCCAAAAAGGCGAGGTTCCGAATCAAGGGGCTCTCGGACCAAGCCGCAGGCCAAACCTCGGCACACCACTTGCCCCCAAGGTAAGCCCCAAAGCCAACGCTCCCCGAGGCGTCCGTAAACAGCCCGGCGTCGCCAGAAGCCTTCATCGCATCCCTGAAAAACATCCGTCCATTAAACTCAGTGAGGAAGCGGTCCCATATGTCCAAGTCCTCTCTCATACCAACCGACACCCTGATGTAATGACTCGGCAGACGGACACCACAGGTAGCCCTAGCCAGCAATCTACAAAAAACTCTACCCATAGGGATCACCTTACAAGCGAAATTAAGGCTGCCGAGCAAGGACTGCAGTCCCCGAAGCGTAACTTTCCTAGCGCCCTTTATCGCGTGCACCTGCTGGCGGAGCACCCTCAGCTTCTCCTCCGGCAGCCTACATTCCCCCACGACCGAGTCGATTTCCAGCCCTAAAAAACTCAGACACTCGGTCGGGCCCACAGTCTTGTCCTCAGCGAGAGGGATCCCAAACTGTTGGGCTAACCTCTGGAACACCCGCAGTATTTGGGCACATCTGTCGGACCCAGCCGGGCCCACACACAGAAAGTCGTCCAGGTAATGGACCACCGTACCCCCACCCGATTCCCTGCGCACTACCCACTCCAGGAACGTGCTAAACTTTTCGAAATACGCACATGAAATGGAGCAACCCATGGGTAGGCACAGGTCCACGAAAAACTTACCCTCAAAAAGGCACCCTAACAAATGGTGACAGTCTGGGTGGATAGGAAGGAGCCGGAATGCTGCCTCCACATCCACCTTCGCCATCAAAGCCCCTCGCCCTGCTCTCCGAACCAACTCGACAGCATGGTCGAATGATGCGTACGATACGGAGCACAGGGCCTCATCGATGTCATCATTTACTGACGCCCCTTTCGGGAATGATAAATGATGAATCAACCTAAACTTACCCGCCTCCTTCTTGGGGACTACCCCCAGCGGGGATACCCTCAAGTCAGGCAGCGGCGGAGCCTCGAACGGCCCTGCCATCCTACCCAGTTGCACCTCCTTCAGCAACTTGTCCCTCACAACTCCCGGGTGTTCACCCACCGACTTGAGGTTACTGCATAACCTCCCCACATCCCTACTCTGAAACGGTATTGAAAAACCCTCCGTAAAGCCTTGCCATAAGAATTCAGCGTCCTGACGGTTACCGTACTGTTTTAGCCACGGCAGCATCTCGCCTACTTTCACCGGGGTTACCCCCCGCGGCAGCGGAGGGGGCCGGCGCTCCAACGGCTCCCGCTCCTGGCGCAGACTTACCTCGCTTAAAACACCGACTGGCTCCATGTGCACCCCCAAAACCTGAGCACTCGTGCTTAAACCGGCACGACGTACCCCACTTACATTGGCCCTCGTTAAAGAGCCAACAGAAGCCTTTCTTTTGCCCGGCCGATGCAGGTCCCCCAGGGGCCGCACCGGCCGTCCCTTGAAAGGGCGCAGCCTTTTGCGCCATCATGAGCCGCATCCAGAGGGGAAGGTCCATTTGATCCCACCGCATGCTGGGATTCGCCGCTAACCTCTGGCGAAATTGTTCGTCGTACCGCCACCAGGCGACCCCGCCATAGGTCCGGTACGCTTCCCCAATCCCATCTAGGTAGCAAAACAATTGGGAGCATTTTTCCGGCGACTTCTCCCCTATCACGCTGGCCAGGATACAAAAAGCCCGCAGCCAGTTCCCAAACGTTTTAGGAATCTTCCGATACCTACGCTTTTTCTCCTCCTCCTCCTTCTTTGCGTCCTTCTTGTCCTCCTCTTTCATGTCTAAGAACTCCTCCAGCGGGAGCAAGGAAAAAACCTCTACAAACTCACCCTTCCAAATTTTCTCCTTGATGTCCATTTTCAGATGACAACCTAATGGGCCCGAAAAAGACACGTGCACGTTTTGCCGCGCAGCGTCGGTAATTTCGCCCCCAATACCTACCTTTTCCCCCGACTCCTTACTAGTTTCGGACACAGATAACCCCACTTCGCTATCCGGTATTGGGCCCACGGCCCTACCTTGTAACCCCTGGCCTTTCTCACACGTCCACACTCTCCCAAACTGAGGTGAAGCCATTTCCCCACCCGCCCATGAATCTAAGAAAGATTTTAAGCAATTCAATAGTGTTCCTGCGTGTGGTGTAACATTTGACTCACCGCCTGAGCCCGAAGCCGCAGAAGGCTGTGGGTTCGTTTCCCGTCCGTCCGCCATGCTTGGCTCCGGAGCATCCAATTGGCGCCGACTCCCGTCAGCCTAGCCCTGCCTCAGGACCGCGGGTGTAGTGCTGCGAGACCTGCAAGGAGAACGACACCTGGGTAGTGTGTCCACATGATCACATACCCGCCCAACCTCCTTATGTTCCTGCCTGTAGTTCCGCACCCTATCCCGTCTCCCTGCCTGGCCCTCCCGGCCGTAAGCGCTGCGCCGCTGACCTGGCGAGCTCCTGCCTGATGACCCAGACGCACTGCGCCGCTGCCTCCACCTCCGTTCCCCTGAGGCCGATCTCCTCCTGCTAAACCTGCTTGCGGACCTGCTCCTCTCTCTACCCCTCCACCCGTCAGCCTGCCTCCTGTCGTGCCTGGCACTGACGCCGCGCTGCTCCCTGCTGCGATGCGGCCTAGGGCTCCGCGAGAGACCCCTCGGTCCCCGGGAGCCGCCCCTGCCCTGAGCTGAGTCCTGGGAGCTATCCCGACCCGCTGAACCTGGCCCCTCTTGGGCCGCCTTGCGAACTGGGGATTCCGCCTGTCTGTCCTGGCGTTTCCTGTCTGCTAAAGCCGCGGGCCCTGCTGGCCCCAATGTACCTGGCTGAGCGGACCCGCCGTCTGAGTCCCTTGTGCTGAACCTGGCCCCACTAGAGGCTGCTCCCGATGTGTCCCCTTGCCCAGGGGCTCCCCCTGCCATCAGGGGGACCGCCTGATCACTAGAGGCCTCCGCTCTGCCCCCCGCCCGCTGCCCAGCCCCAGCGCCATTCCCTGACTCACCGGGCCGCAACCGCTCACTGCTTCCACCATCCGATCTGCTCTGGGTCCTGGCTCCAGCCGCAACCGTCCCGCCTGCCGCCTCCCGGCGGGGCGCACACCGCGTGGTAGGCCTCGGCCTAGCTGCTCCCCGCGCCCGTCCAGCACCCCGTCGAACCGACGGTGCCGGCCGCGGTACCTCCACTCCGCTGGGGCCCGCTACCTCATCCAAGGCCCCAATAGACTCCGCTGACGGGCTCCTCCGTCTGCCGACTTCGGGCTCCATGCCTGGGCTCAGCCGCTGGGGCGGTCTCGCCCTCCTCATGGAACGCCGTGCTGCCGCCGCAGGGGTTGTAGGGGGGGGACCCTGAGCCCCCAGTTGCTCATGAAGCCAGGCCAGTCCTCTATCGCGCACAGCAGCTCTCACTCCCTCCAGGATTTCTTCCATCGATGCCATGATCTGCAAGACAAAGAAAAAACCAACACAGACCTGCCAAAAACAATTACCAGGTAAGTGTCAGTTTAGTTAAAATGTCCCTTAGTCATAAAATGGCCGCTTAATATACTCCTATAGTCCAACCCCCATTTACCAATAACCACACCCCTTTAACTGGTTACTCCCCTGCCTACTCCTGGCTCTGTCAAGGCCCACTCCCCTGACTGCGCTGTTCCATGGGCTACAGGTTCTTAATCTTCACACTGGCCATATGAATGTTGTTTTGACGCTTGGTACCACACTACTAAAAACTAGGAATATTTGATCAGGAAATAAAATATACAATATTCCTTATGAAAAGAATTATGCAATGCTCCTGTTCACTTGCAGGATTCTGAGTTTTCTTTTTATCTAAGAAGAAGGTAACCTCCAACCTTGCATTGACTAAAGAATTATTTAACACATTCTTCATATAACTGAATTATTTCACCATATGTCAGGTTCTAAGGTTTTAACCCCTTAAGGACCAAACTTCTGGAATAAAAGGGAATCATGACATGTCACACATGTCATGTGTCCTTAAGGGGTTAATCAAGCTGGATCATAGGGGTGCGTACTAAATCACTATTTAGTAGATACAATCTACTAGAATCATTCTAGCCTGACAGGTTTTTTTTTGTTTTGTTTTTTTTGCACTATGAAATAATATTATTATTAAATGAAGATGTAGATGTTTGCACCTTGAAAATCACTTTTTGCATTCAAAACGTCAATAACTATTGATTTGCGAGGGAAAAAACACCTCTGCCCTCTGCCCTGCAGCAACTTGCCTAGGTTTGGTTAACCATTCATTTATGGAAACGGTGTGCAAACTGTAATATGTATATTTGTGTCGATTATACAGTATATGCATATTCTTCAGTCAATATTTCATAGCCATGAAGCATCATTTACACAATGTTAACTGGCTGTTAGTAGGTTTTACATATGAAATTGTTAAAATCTTTACTAGGTTAATATATAATCTATGACTAAGCAGAAATAACTGACCTCTAGCCTCCCATAGTTGTAAACTGTGTTTACCCATGATAGTTGGCAAAGAAATATGTCTGTATTTCTGCGAGTGCTTTGCATCCGTTTAAATATAGATAAGACATTTGGTGCCCCCTAGTGCGAGCTACTTTAAATCGACTCTGATGCCACTAGGCTTATGCAATGTATGATCGTAGACATATACTCTAACTAAACCCCCATTATTTTTGCCAAGTGATGTGTTTTTAAATAAAACTATTACATTCTGTTAAACTTGAAATTGCTGTTTAGTGAACGAGCGAGTGCGCTGGGTCTTATGTTATGGTATGTTGTATGAATTGGCCACAGCAGCACCCTGTAATGTATACATGTTCAGGTGAGTGCAGCCCTCTTGCAGGGAAGAAAAGCTATTAACAGTTTAATCGATATGCTATCCTGAAGAAGTGGGTTTTCAATAATTTTTTTGAAGGAATGAAGGCTGGGTGAGAGTCTAACGAAGCAGGGAAGGGAGTTCCACAGGAAAGGTGCAGCTCTACCTGTTTTAGTACAAGCAATCTATTGGACTCCAGATACCAGGGCCGCCATCAGGGGGTGACAACCGTGACGGTTGTCACGGGCCCGGCGGTCCTGGGGGGCCCGGACTGCTTTGGCAGTCCAGGGCCCCACAATTACACTCTGCACATATATATAGCGATCATCGCTATATATATGTGCAGCCGCGGCCCCCCCCCCCCCCGGCTCCCTGTATTTGCAGAGGGGGCCCAGCGGACTGCAGGAGCACTTTCCAGCATTTCCCTGCGTCTAACTCCCGCGAGATGTGCTGTCGGTAGAGCGTTGCCATGGGTTACCATGGCAACGCTCCGCGCGGCGCGCACACACCACATCTCGCGGGAGTTAGACGCAGGGAAATGCTGGAAAGTGCTCCTGCAGTCCGCTGGGCCCCCTCTGCAAATACAGGGAGCCGGGGGGCCCAGAATGCCACCGGACCGGACCACCAGGGATCAAAGGATCTTCCCCCCTCCCTGAACAAGGTAAGAAACAGGGAGGGGGGAATACCTTTCATTACATTACATACATACACTAATAAACACACTAACACACACACACTGCATTAATTACACTAACACACACACTGCATTAATTACACTAACACACACACTGCATTAATTACACTAACACACACACTGCATTTATTACACTAACACACACACTGCATTAATTACACTAACACACACACTGTATTCATTACACTAACACACACACTGTATTCATTACACTAACACACACACTGCATTAATTACACTAACACACACTGCATTAATTACACTAACACACACACTGCATTCATTACACTAACACACACTGTATTCATTACACTAACACACACACTGTATTCATTACACTAACACACACACTGCATTAATTACACTAACACACACACTGCATTCATTACACTAACACACACTGTATTCATTACACTAACACACACACTGCATTAATTACACTAACACACACACTGCATTTATTACACAAACACACACTGCATTAATTACACTAACACACACACTGCATTCACTACACTAACACACACACTGCATTCATTACACTAACACACACACTGCATTCATTACACTAACACACACACTGCATCCACTACACTGACACACACTATGCATCCACTACACTAACACACACACTGCATTCATTACACTAACACACACACTGCATTCATTACACTAACACACACACTGCATTCATTACACTAACACACCCACTGCATTAATTACACTAACACACACACTCTGCATCCACTACACTGACACACACTATGCATCCACTACACTAACACATACACTGCATTCACTACACAACACACACACTGCATTCACTACACAACACACACACTGCATTCATTACACTGACACACTCTGCATTCACTACACCGACACACACTCTGCATTCACTACACCGACACACACTCTGCATTCACTACACCGACACACACTCTGCATTCACTACACCGACACACACTCTGCATCCACTACACTAACACACACACTCTGCATTCACTACACTAACACACACACTCTGCATTCACTACACTAACACACACACTCTGCATTCACTACACTGACACACACACTCTGCATTTATTACACAAACACACACTCTGCATTCACTACACTGAAACACACTCTGCATTCACTACACTGACACACACTCTGCATTAACTATACACACAGCATCCACTACACAAACATCCTGTATTCACAGTACACACACTACATCCACCACACATTTAAACATTCTGCATTCACTATTCAGAGACACTGCGTCTAAAACACACACTACATCCACTAAACACATTGCATCTAGTACACACAAAAACTACATCCACTAGACAAACACACTACATCCACTACACACACTGCATCCGCTACACAAACACACACTCTGCATTCACTGCACAAACAGTATCTAATACACACAAACACTACATCCATTACACACATTCTAATTCCACTATACACACCACATTCAGTCCTGCATCATTGTCTGCGGACTAGGTAAGAGTCCTGTGGGCGGACTCGTGGGTGTGCCGGGGGGGGGGGGGGTGGGGCGGGCCGGGGGGATGGGGCGGGGGGCCCAGACCTTGTGCTTTGTCAGGGGCCCCAAAATTTCTGGTGGCGGCCCTGCCAGATACCACTACACTTTTTATGTATCTATTATTGTGCATTCATTTAATTAAAGTGTGTTAATTCTGGGTTACCGAGACAATGATGAAAAAGGGACAAAAAAGGTTAATTCTAACATTGCCACGCTTTATAGTTATAATGCTAGCATTTAAAATAAACTAAAATTAAAAAAAAAAACACATCTGGAGTTTTATAAGCACTAAAATTAAAGGGTTACAGCCCGCTATTGTGGGTATGATGCCAGGAGTATCATGACTTGGTTCCCTGGTGATGGGACAAACAGTTTAGCAGAGCTGCAGAAGCCAGAAGCCAGAATCCAGTTGCCATTCATTGGCTGATGATGCCAGCTTACTGCGCTCAGCCAAAGGTTGGAATTAGCATCCCTGTAGCTCACCCTGCCGCTGGGAGGGAGGACGCTACTTTCCTCTCTCTGCAAGGCACACTGCCGCTGGAGAGGGGAGACGATGCTCTCCACTCCCAGTGACACACACTGCCACTGGGGATCTGGGCCGACCGCCCAGCATCCCTGTAGCTCACCTTGCGCTGGGGAGGGAGGACGTTACTCTCCTCTCCCTGCAAGGTACACTGCCACTGGGGAGGGGAGACGATGCTCTCCACTCCCTGCACTTCATACTACCGCTGGGGATCTGGGCCGACTGCCCAGCATCCCTTTAGGGCAGGTAGAGAGACTGCTGTCCCATCTCCACCTGCCATCTGTGGGTCTTCCCAGGACCAGTCTATGAGGTCCCTCATTTCTGGGGCTGGTTGGGGAGTAAATAGTACAGACCCCAGGTCTCCTGATGACGGGCTTAGTTGTTGGGGAGGAGGGACAAGACTCAATGCTCCCAATGGTGTACAGTCCTTAAGCCCCACCATGTCAGAGAACTGCGGTGTCACTGGATCAAATAGCGGATCATAATCCTGTTCAAACTCCCACTGCTCTGGCGGTACCTGCAGGGTATAGGGTGACTGACTGGAGCTGATCGGGTGCTGGTAATCCTGCTCAAGTTCCCATTCCTGGACGGCCAATTCAATCAGGTCTGGCTCCAGGTCTCCAGCCATAGGGAGATCCAGCATGGCCTCTCTATAGTTAAGTATGTCCCAAAGCCGGGATTCGGCCGCACTCCCAAAGTCCGGTTCCTCAAAGGCCCCCCATAATAAGCCAGGGCCATTGTAATCCTTGCCCTCCGGTTTGTCGAACTTGGCCATTCCGTGAACACGCTGAACCGCGTACCAACGTAGCGCTTAGTATGCCTCATCGAGACCCAGTTCCTTCCATGCCAGTGTATCAAGCTGTATCACCAATTCTTCCCGGGGCTGGTATCCCAGCATAGGCATCCGTAGGGCCACTCGAGCTTGTAGTCGCCTCTCCTTGCTGTGGAGGCGCTCACCTCGCCAACGCTGGACACCCTCCAGAGTTTCTTCCCACATCTCTTGTCGGGCGTCCTCTCTGCATGCCAACCTGGTTGCCTCTGCTATCGGCTTATCCAGTGTGGCCAAGATGCTCTGTAACCTCCGGTTAAACTCCTCTTCCACCTCAAGCTCTGTCCAGGGACTCGCTGGCTCTATGTCGCTCCATATTGATTACTGTGTCTCTAAGGTGCTGTTCCTCTCTGGAGTTTGCTGGACCCTTTGTCTTAGTACAAACTCCTGTACTTCCGTCATGGTTCTGGAGATAATCTCTGTTGGTGGGTTTTCCCCATAAAATGACAGCCGGAATTGCAGTTCTCTCTGAAATTCCAACCGCCCCTGTTCCTCTGCTGGGTTGTTCTGTACCCAAGCCGGACCCTCTTCTGCTCTGTATTCAGCCATGACTCCTGCCTTGGTCTTGTTGCTGGCAGGGATACCCCTTGCTTCCAGGAGGTCCTTTAAAGTGGATTGCTTTAAGGTGGTGCAATCGATCCCCATCCGTGATCCATTAGTGCTGTTGCCTCTCCTGGTACTTGCTCCTCTGTGGGTCTGGATCCCACCGCTGCCACCAATGTAGAGGAGAGCTGATTTTCCACAGCTGAACTCCACCAATATATTAAGAGGATGCAGGAACAAGTAATAGATCCAAGAGAATATCCAGCACAATCAGCAATAAAATCCAATAGTATCCCATCACCTTTCCCAATCACTGGACGACACACAGTATCAGGAGTAGAACTGAAGTTTAATTCCTAAGCACCTTCTTTTAAAGCATTCTCCCATGCAAGGGAGGGAGTCACATTAATTATACAGTACACCAATCACATAGACGTTATCTCCCACACATCTCCTCCCCTTAGCTTAACAGTTAACATAATTATAATGTACATATTCTTCCACAATTCTTGGATGTACCCCAAATATGGTAGGTATGCCTTAAATGTGGTATCCCCTGGTAGCCCTGATCTGGGTGAGAAACATATTCAAAAATCACCCAGCTCAGACCAGGGGTTCGGGAGTTATGGGGAAGCAAAGATTTGACCGACCGCATAGGCAAAGTAGATGAAAATAGTTCCATGAATTTTGGCCTTGTGGTCGGTCTCTGTTCGTGTATATAACCAGATGAAAATACCGAATAAAATAGCTGTTGCTTGCCTTCATTTGAATCCCCTTGTTTGTATGAATATTTCTACCGAACGGCGGCCCGTTCGGTAGTTTGGACACGAATCCATTGAAGTCTGGAGGTCTCAGCGGTGTTTAGTTCCAGACACTCGACGGCAAAACACCACTGTTTGGGAGTTTAAGATGGCCGCTGCCATGTGTTCGTTTCACGAATGGCGGCCACCCAGAGAACAAAGAACCCACTACACTAAGGGCCAATTACCCGTTCGCAACATTGTTGCAAACGGTAATTGGAGGCACACTTCCTCCTGGGGTGGTCCTGGGGTTTCACTCGTATAATAAACTGAGTGATTTTACCTAACAATCAGACGAATGCTGCATACAAGGTGAATACACATTACATGAAAATATATTAAAAGACACGAATGTTGGTACATAGCTCAATGTCCTTTGCTGCGTAAGGTATATGGACCGAAGTCTCTGTAATAGTATATTATGTCCTTGGCTGGGTCTTAAAGGGCCAGTAGTGCCATACAAAATCCCATTAATCCCAGCCATTGTACTTAAAGGGCCCCATCTGTCTGGGACCATAATCACTGGGCAGGAGGTGAGCCATCAGCCCCCTCCAGGAAACTGGGGCGTACTCTGATATAGGACCCAGTCCGCTACAGCCAAGAACACTGATTAGCAGCGTATGCAGATGCCATGATCTTTTTCTTGGAGAACCCCATGGTCTCCCTACCCAATCTCCTTTCCCTTTTGCGGAGTTTGACCTCATCTTGAACCTTAAGCTGAATATGGGCAAATCGGAGGCGCTTAATATCTTGCTCCCTCTAGCACATCTGAAGACACAATTCCCATTATCTTGCTGTGAGCATAAACTGTGATATTTAGGCATATGGCTATCCTCGGACCTCAAGCTACTGTACCATGACAACTTCCTCCCACTTCCTAAAACTGGGCAGCAGGACCTAACTCACTGGTCTGCCCAATACATCTCGTTGTTTGGATGCATTAATAGGGTTAAGATGAATATCTTACTGCACTATCTGTACCTATTGCATACCATCCCTGTGATGGTCCCTAGACCGTCACTTAATGCTGCAATATAGCGGTTTGTCTGGGGAAGGAATGCTGTGCGGAAGAAATCATCCCAACAGATCCTACCCAAGAACCTGGGAGGGGTCAGACTACCATCTGAAACCACCTATTACTAGACTGCACACTTACTTAGGGTAACAGATTGCCATGTGCATATCACTTCAAAGATCTGGGTGAACCTAGAATTACCACAGACGGAAGGCAAATTACCATCCGTCTTCTGGCACTACCTTAACGACATATAAAAATAATTTGTTGATTCCTGTATTTGACACTTTTCATTTTTGAACTAAATTAAATTAAATATACTTCAATTCTCCCTACTCAGTGTATGGATGAAGCTACAGAACCAAAAATTACATCATAGGAGCTTTGCTCACTGAAAAGCCAACATAGCCAGAGCCTGCTATATATGTGGCTCTGGGAATTGTGAGTGACACATTACCTCTGCTTTCTTGCATTTTTGTGTGATAAAACAGTATTATGCTAAATGAGCTTTTCTGTTTTAAGATTAACCAGAGGTGTACCATCAGGTTTTTCCCTGTTATAAGTATATTTCATTGTGTGTTAGTGCTTATCATTGCGCACCCTAATTTGTATATTATTAATGGATTGCTAGGGTCGAAGAGATTTAAAACACGGTGAAATCTGGATAAGTGTACGTTGATCTGGACACCTTGGCTGGATTACATTTCCAAAATGAAGACCTAGACGCTGGTGACATACCTGGTTGTCCTTCTGGCCCTAAGGGGACTGAGGGTACTATTTGGGGGCCCTACTGGGTGATCTATCTCAGATCAGATTCCTGCCAGCACTCTAGACAGCCCTTCCACACTCTCCCCCCAAAGGGCACACAAAACAGCAAGCCAGGTCGGAGAGAGAAAGACTGCTTAGGTCTCACCCCCTTTTTTTTCTTCTTTCTTTCTTCCTCCCTCTCCTTTCCTCGCTCGCCACCTTTCCTCTTCTTTACTACTTCTCCTCCTCTGAAATTGGTGCCATACGCAGATACATGCCCCAAACTGGTGCAAGCAGGAAGTATGGTCAAAGAACAAGCTGAAGTGTAGAAGCAGAGAGGCCAGATACACAGGTCAACAATTTGAACCAAGTATAAAAGGTGATGTGGCAATTCCCCTCTTTCTCTTCCTCCCAAATTTTCTAATATTAACAGACACCCTATCTCTGCTCTTTATGGACACCATATTGTGACAATGGCATGTATTCATTTAGTCCTTAAAGGGTTACTCCAAGCACCATAGTATTTTAAAGTGGCCATGGTGTGATGACCCTGCATGCTGTCGAAAATCTAACTCCACAACCAGCAGTGTCATTAGCCAGTCCGGAATGAGAGTTCTGGGCTGGCTAATATCAATTATCTTCATATTCTTTGCACAGGTGTTCATTCATTGGCTAGTGACACTTAGCTGATGCTCTCAGCCAGTGAATGGATGGCAGGTTTAGCAAACAGATTCTGCTGCTTTGTAGATATGGGATGTGACTATGTCATCATTAGAGGCACTTGGTAGTACCGTTGCAAAGCTGTGTGCCCCATTACCAAGAATGCCAGTGCCCTCCTAGTGCACAGCTCTGTTTCCTTTTGACATACCAACAACCAATTAAAGGCCCTAAGGCATTGCAATGCCATAATAAGATGTAGTTCTTCATGCATGCGTTGTGTTGCAGCCAGAGAAGCTTTTCGTTTTTAACAGAATCCATTGTTCAAACTTCCTCTAGGTGGAGACAATGTACCACAACTCCAACCAATGTTCTAATGATGTTTCTCCATAAGAAAAACTGAAGATGAAAGGTTTGTTTTTGTTTTATTGCATTCCCATTCTTGCAGTCCCATTCTCCACCACCAACTTTCAACATATTATAATTGTTATTAATGTGAGGTTATGTTAATAAAACCAATGCAAACCTGCATGGAAAAACTAAAACCAAAGTGTATGTGTCATATTAACTAGCTCTTGAAATTGCAATAAAAGAGTGTGTGTGTGTGTGTGTGTATATATATATATATACTGTGGATTGGATTAGTTGTATTAGTCTAGTAGACAAGATGACAAAATACCAGAGTATTGCAGTATGCAATGATACCTTTTTTTATTGGACTAACATAATATTTAAAAGACAAGCTTTCTCAGCCAACCTGCACCTTTCACTTTCAGGCACATCTTCTGCTATTTATGACACCCCACTCATCCCCCCTCCCTCCCTCCCTCCCCTTCTCTAACATCAGATTGATCAGTATTGCTTCAGACTTGATGAAGAGAGAAAACTCTCGAAAGCTTGTCTTTGAAATATTATGTTAGTCCAATAAAAAAGGTATCATTGCATCATGCAATACTCTGGTATTTCGGCATTTTAAATATATATATATATATATATATATATATATATATATATATATATATATATATCTAATCGCAAAACATTGGGACGCTCATCCCTATCCCTAGTATAAATACCCCCTCCTACCCCTCCCACACTCAGTCTGTTTGTTCCTGCCCTATACCTACAGATATTTTGACTATTACATTTATGTTATATTTGTTTATGGCTTCACTGAAGTTTGTTAACCTCTCTCCCAAGGTTCAACCTCTCTTCCCAAAGAAACTTCAGGATACAGTCCTGCGCAAAAATGCCCACCTGAAAAATCCCCTTTTGTGACCAAAAGGGTTGCAATAACCCTAATAATACTGGCAAGTATTATTTGCCTTTTCCCTCTGTTCTGGGTAGTAGGATTAGGCAATCAAACATTACCCCTCCTACCATTATTTCTTGTCATTAGACTCCTATTTTATACATTTCCTTTTTGTAAGTTATGTTTGGTTTCTTTCAAACAAAAGAAAGCATTATATTAATTATTCCATATCATGAAATGTCTATGGAAAATAAATATTCTGGTTCATCCAAGGGAAGTCCCCCAGAAGTATGCTATGTGAGGCATCTGATGAGAGAGCCATGGAGGTAAAGTGTATCTGTGTAAACTGTTTGAGAGCAGCAGAAGGCCCCTCTACACATGCTCCAGATATCATGGTTTTCATTAAGCAGGTAGTTTCGCAAGGTTTTAAGAAGGTTTCTCAAAGCTCACAAATGACCAAGGTATCCTGATCCACTTGTATGTTTACAAGATGAGTCATCAGATTAATCCATGGAAATGAGTGCATACAGGGGAATGGCCTTAACTTTGGAGGAGTATATTCACCATTTTCCCAAGTCACTGGATCCGGCTTTTGTGGATCATTTAATTTCAAAAGTACGTAAGTCTTTCAGCATAAGAGAATCTTCTACAGAAGAGCCTTCTACATGAAGCCGCTATTTTTTGGATCTCAGGAAGAAAATAGTGACTTTTCCTCCTGTACATGACACTATTAAAGACCTTATTCATAAGTAAGAAAAAGACTAAGAAAAAGTTTTCAGCACAAGCTAGAATTTCTCGCCTTTATCCCTTTGAAAATAGTGACTCTTGTTCTTGGAATTCTGCCCCTAAAGTGGACACTACTGTGAACAATACAGGTTTTCTTAGTGATTTTATGATGAGAGGATGGAACTGAACCTTTCTAAAGCCTATGTGGAGGCAGGCACGGGCCTTCATTCAGCAGTGGTTCTAACATCTGTTTATCAGGCTCTTATAAATTTATATTATGATAGCCACACATTGGACTCACAGACCATGGTTTCACCTTCTTCAGAACATATGCAAGGAATCTCCACTGGATCTCATAAGAATTCCATCTCTTCTTTACCAAGGTCCAGTGATTCGTCCAGACCTGCTTTCCCTCAAGTTGAAGGCATGGAGATTGAAATTGAGAGGCTGAATGATAAGAGTTTTTCCTGCAGTAAATAATACAAAAAAAATCCCCTATTGAGTTGCAGGCAGTATAACACAAGATGTTATTTTCCCAGATGTACACCTACACTATCTTCAGAGGATGATAACCGAGGGCAGAGGCTGGGTATAATGCCATCACGTCTTATAGCACTGTGCACTGGATACATTGTGAATTGACTGGGATTTTGTCTCCTCAATCTACAAGCGGAAGTTATGCCCTACATTCCCTATAGAGGATATGAATTTTCCGGTTTATCTGAAAGCATTTATCAGTTTGATAGGAATTCAACAGCCACAGTGCCTAGATAAAATTATTAAAGAGCTTAATGTTTGGTTGTATCTTCACTCAGCTGGAGAAACTTGCCTGTTACATCTATAGATTAAATGGTTAAAATCATACCCTGTACAAATCAGCTGCTCTGTATAGAGTGTATATAACGCTCAGAGTATGAAAGCAGCTGCTCTCTATAGAATGACTTATAAGCATCTCAATATCTTCCTGTGTTGTAGAATAATGGGAAACAATATGACACATGGCATGCATATTGGAATTCTCAGCTATACATAACTGGGAAATCACACAGCCGCTTCTTATATAAATGATACAAATGACACTGTCCGTGGAATCTCTATATTATAACAGATGAGGCTACATATGAGGCCTTTGTTACCAATATTATCCTTAGAATGATTGCTGCATCTTCTCTTATTTTTAACTTATTGTCGCTCTGCTTCTGATGAGAGGAAAATGCATCAATCACAAAGACATTCTAATGTCCCATGAGGCATTAGAGAAAGAGACAATAACTGCTGGAATTCCACAGCAATGTATGTCAGATTCCACCCTTGTTTCTTGTTGAAGGTTAAGTGTAAGTTACTGAATGGTGAGCTCTGTTTCTGCTACTGACCTGCTGAGAGCCCCCGTTGGGATCCTCAAGCACCCTAATTTTGCTTGGCTGTTGGTGCAGAGGACTGTTTGTCACTTACTGTCACCGGTATTTTACATAGTTGGACATTTACTTAAGAAAAGTATTTTTGTGATCTGCTAGTCAATCAGACTACCTCCCCCATTATAGCCATTGTTGCTGCTCCCACAATTCTCTGCCTAATCCCTAATGTTTTGTGATTGTGGATTTCTTGCATTTGCTGCCAGTAGATAAGGAATGGTGGAAACCCCAAAACAGTTTGAACATCATAATAGCTGATCTCCCCAGGGTCCCCATTTAGGAAGGGCATCACCTATTTTGACCCCAAATCCCACAGTCCCTTTTTCTTAGGAGCAAAATATTGTTGGTGTGTCTGAATGTATAACAGAACTCCACAATAATAATACCCATAGTGATGTTCCTGTAAACTACAATAAATGTGTTTAGAGACAGGGGTGTTGCTATGGTCAAAAAACACCTGATCCTCCAAATAATGTGATGACTCCTATCCAAAGTTCCAACCCTGGCCCCTCTCCCTGAATCCCACCTCAATTCCACTGCTTGAAACACCTTATGGCACTTTCACAGTTACTTACAGACATACACAGATGCACATACACAGACATGCACAGACACACACAGTGACACAGGCACACACATACATACACAGACAGGCTGTAAGGATATATACCCTTGCGGTACCAAGGCGCCAACATCAAGACATCATCAATGAGAAATTATGTCATTGTCAACACCAACTTATACTTTATAAATTAGAACTTGTAAATACTTTGGTTTTGCATTGATTCAAAACCCTGAAGTGGTTTCCTTGTGATTATCTGTGATTTCCCTGTTATCTATTTTGGCTTGTGTGACAACTCTGATTTCTGTATACATTGACTTGGCTTGACTTTTTGACCCAAATCGGTGGCTCCTACCTGGGGATAGACCTGAGGCCTGCGTGGGGCCTGCTCGGAAGGAGCAGGGGAGGCGGTCGTTTCCTAAGCCGACTGTGGCGCACCCGCCTGCAGGTCTCCCAGGCATACTCCACCTCTTGCTGGTGAGGGAAATCCCGGCATTTACTCTCCACTACCCTCTCTCTCCAAAAGGCTTGATCGCCTGTTTGCTGCCTTCTGGGCCAAGCTATCCCACCACGGGGGCACTATCAAGGAGGCCCCACAGGACACCATCCCACGCGCTGCCACACAGGTGCCCACAGCTCCTAGACGAAGCAATGGTGCTGCACGGACGGTGGGGAGGAGAAGGTGGACGACCCGACGACAGCCACAGAACCAGAGCAGCGGGGAGCCACCTCATCTTAGAGCAGAGAGCTGCATGGGGACGACCCCCTCAACGCCTCTATCCCCACCGGGAGATCACCACACCGCATGTGAGGAGACACCTTACCCGAGCTCAAGCAGCATTATGTCACAAGACTCGAGCACAAGCCCTGGGCGTACACAGCAATGATACCCGTGAACCTGAAGCACCGGACTGTGTTGGGACCGGGGGATGGGGGGGAGAGCACAGCCATTAAGGAATCAAACCATCACTTGTACCTGGACAGTATCCAGCACTTGATGGGTATCGGCTGAACCTCTATGGGCATTCCACAGGCTTAACAGCCAAAACTCTCTCTTAGTGACAATTGCTTGTTTCCTGGACTACCTCTGCATTACTTCATCTTTATCTCAAAATTATAGTGTTATCACTAGTATGATAACACTATAATTTTGTTATACCTTTAGCTTAGCACAAACCTAATGTATAGCTGTGAGATATGTCTACACACTACAGGGCCAGTTAATGAAGCACTCAACAACTCACATGATGACCTAGACATTGCACTCAACATTACTCACTATAATTACCGTGTTTTATTCTTGCCTACATTAAAAGATAGCCATGCATGTCACAATTTATAATCCTGTACCTAGCCAGAACTACACTGAATTGTTCTCATGTAACACAAGCTTAATCCACAAACCTACTACAGTATAATGATGTTCAGTGTTCAGAATTTGAATGCCGTAGCCAGTCAGCTCAGACATGTATGTTTAGCATGTTCCTCTCTCTGTTAAGCCTGATTCTAATATAATATAAAATTGTTCACGTTTGCTATACCATCCCAACTGTAAAACATGAAATGGCGCTTGAGAATTGCCGTTGGGGTACCTCAGGCCTGCATGTACCAACCTTATGCACTGCAAAAATTTAAATAAATAAGTCACCTAAAATTTCAACCCTGCCACAGCCATACTTCTACTAACACCCCTAAAATTAAAGAGTCCCTCTTTGTCCATTTAAAATGTTGGGAGGTGTGTGATAGTGATTGATGCAATGATGTTAGCAGCCAGTTCCAAAAAATGTGCAGCGCATTCTACCCAACTATGTGAAAAACATACCAAATACAATTTCTTTATTATCTGCATACTTGAACTTAATCAATCTTATAGATCTATGACAGTCAGTGTTTGTTTAAAGATTATCAACTGTTACCCAGCAGCTGGGAAACAACACAGGAATGAGCTCTGATTTCAATAATGGCTGCTTCTGCTGCTGTCGCTTCGGTAGACCCCTAGTCTAAGCAATTCTTTTTGAGGAATGCCAGAAGGAGATCCAGCTGTTGCCAAACAGGGACTTTGTTAGTTTAATAAGGAGACTCACAAGTCATTGCTTTAACTCTTGACGTAAAAAGCATTAATATTCCTTATGCGGGGGGAGTCACACAGCCGTACAGCACTTTTAAAAATGTTATGCTTTAATAGCGGAAGACCAGGAGAAAATTGTCAGAAGGGAACGACTGTTTCCACATTGCAGTCTGATATTTTAGTAATGATTTTTTGTGTTCTATTTATGTTTTTGGATTCCATGTTGAAGATTTGTCAAGTTGTCTCCTGCATGTTTATTACAAATTGTTGGTGAATTTTCTGTGCCATTTACTAAATTTGTTCAGTTTTTTCGTGTGTTGCTTCTTTTGCGCCCTAACCATCTTCTGTGAAAACACACCATTTGTTTCTTCGATGTAACAGATTTATCAATCTTTTCACCACTTTTGGCAACAGAAATGTTTTTTCCTGACACTCTAAATTTGGTGGTCTTCTGAAATTGATTTTTTGGGAAAGCAGGCAGAATGTGCTATAAAGAAAACTCTTTTTGGATCTCATTTAGAACATTATAAAAAATATGATCAAAATATTGATTGCATTCAACAGTTACATTTCAGAACACTTTGATAAATCTACTTCTATATGCATGTAGGACAACCTACAATCTGGTGGCTACTAAGGAAAGATGTAAGTTTTGGATTGATGGCAGCTTCCTTTTGTATTCTCTGTTTCTATGATTTGTGCATTATAAGGTTATCTTACATTTATATGTTTGATATGCTGCATCATATTATTGTGTCTTATAGGTAGCTACAATATCTTTATTAGTATTACATTTGTGGGAAATATAGAGGAAGGAATTGATTTAGCTATATCTCATCCAGGTAAAACGTAACCTACCTTCCTTTTTATAGGTGCTGACTGAAGATATTGGCGGGGATGTGGGGATATTTATGGGATGATAATATTATACAGTTGAGAATTGCCCACTATTTCAATTCTCTTACATCTTAGAGATCGTTATCATGTAAGTGAAATGTATTCCATACAAATAAAATCACAATTTGTTATAAAAATAGATCTGATTTATTGTGACAAATAAAATAATAATAATATTAGGCAGCATGCATGATAACAATCAATTAATATTTTAGTATAACATAAGTATGCAATACAATGGCAATGTTAAAACAATCCAATGGCTAACAGCATCAACTGATTTATGAGGGTACTTCACAGACACAGAAAGCTAAACTTCACACAGTACAGCGAAAAGTCGTAAAACCTTGGCTAACAGTTAGATCAACTGAGTAACCCTTTCAATGCTGGCTAGATCCTCTTAGGCATATAATATCCTATTCTCATGTAATTTTCAATTAAAATAACATTCAAACCAGCTCATTAATCATTTCCTGGAACCATCCAATAAGAATAATCTACCAGATTTTTACAAAAGCCGAATTTTAATTTGCCTAAAAATATATCTTATCTTATTTTAGAGCAAATCAATACACCTGGATAAAAAGAGCGGTATGCTAACACGTGATAATATCACATTAATATATATAATTATTCTTAATTCCACATGCAGAATGGAATATTTATAACTATATATTCTTTAGTTAATTAAGATTTCTAAATATTGAAATCTGACCGTGATTTATCCAGTCATATATCATGCTATTAGATTTTAATTAATTTAGATTAAGTAAATAAAACCAGCATAATTACCAGTTATGTAGATGTTCTCATCAGATGAGTAGGTAGTCCCAGGAACTTGAATGCGAGTATGATCGGTTGTATGGAGGTGTGTAAGTAAGAGAAAAGTGATGTTGGTTAGAAAGTAATAGTACAATTCTAAGTGTCAAGGAGTGTTTCTTGAGTTGTGTCCAAGAGATTTTGAGTGTTAGTCCCAGAGTGTCCTGAATATCTGTCCTGGATCTCTCTGCATGTCCGAATCTGAAAGCCCAACTCTCCTCTCTTCCCTTTGTTCTAACTTTTTAAAGGGAAAGATTCTCTGTACGTCATCAGTTGGTATAACCAATAGGATACTGAAGGTGTGGTCAACCTGCTGATCGCAATTTAGGTATTTGGTCCATAGAGGGTGCAATTGCCTAATTAAACTTTCCTATCCAGGAAAGAGTTCATTTTTCCTGATGACAATTTTTGACGTTATTTGGCTTATCTAAAATGACTACCATAACTTAAATTTGCTGTCAGTTCAAAGTGTTTGCCTCAGTCTTTGTGGCAACGACTTTGATCGTAATTTCTAAAATTGACATGTCTAAACTCAATTTCACTACTTACTTACAATGGGATTACTTAGTCTTCTCTGTCACTAGTATCTGTGTTTAAAATTATTTCTATTCTATGAACATTTAAACAGAGCATTCCATCCCCCTGCTTCATTGGCTTGTTTATCCCCTTAAGGACGAGTGACGGACAAGGTCCGTCACTCAGGGGAATGCGTTAATGACGAGTGACAGACCTTGCAGATCGCAATTTAGATATTTGGTCCATAGAGGGCGCAATTGCCTAATTAAACTTTCCTATCCAGGAAAGAATTAACTTTTCCTGATGACGATTTTGACATCATTTGGCTTATGTAAAATGGCTACCATAACTTAAATTTGCTGTCAGTTCAAAGCGTTTGCCTCAGTCTTTGTGGCAACGACTTTGATCGTGATTTCTAGGATTGACATGTCTCAACTTAATTTCACCCCTTACTTACAATGGGACCTTGTAAGATTTAGAAAGTAAAATGAATTACTTAGTCTTCTCTGTCACTAGTGTCTGTGTTTAAAATTATTTCTATTCCATTAACATTTAAACAGAGCATTCCATCCCCCTGCTTCATTGCTTATCACTTGGCTTGTTTATATAATGCATTCCTTAGCTTAGGCTAGTGGCTAGTTACAGAAAGGAAAGAAATGTTGTGTCTATCTTGCCTGAAATCCAAAATGGAGTCCGCTCTGTTCTGAGTGACTTTGGCAATATACACTATTAATTTCTATCTTAGCACAAAATGTCTGCCAATATAAATATCCTGACAGGGACCACTTATGGAGGCATAAAGTTGAACTGCAATAGTGAACATTTCAACTGGTAGTCAATGTTTGGATGTTGCGCTGGTGACAAATGCCACCCCAGTGCTTTTGTCATGTCCTGCTTATGGTGGAGAAAGTTTCAAGTCAACTCTGGCTAATCATGACAAATTACCCCCGAAGCAGACAGGGAATTTTATGGTAATAATCTGTGTTATAGTGGTTAGATATTGTGTTATTGGCAAGGCTGCAATCAGAAATTTTACACAGCTCAAGGTCTGGACCCCACGGGTGCCCACCCTTGAGTCTGCCCACAGTGACCACCCCCAAATCCGCCAATAGTGCCTGCCCCCGAGTCCACCTGCAAGAATGCAGTGTGTATGTAGAGTGGATGCAGAGTGTGTGTAGTGAATGTAGTGTACTTGTGTAGTTGATGCAGTGTGTAAAAGTGGATGTGGTGTGTGCAGTGGATGCAGAGTGTGAGAGTATATATGTGAGGTGGTAGTGAGGAGTCATGCAGAGAATTAAATAATGCTAATCATAAATTATGCCAACACTCTTGAGGTGTGGAGAGCAACATCCATGGACAGCTTTAGGGGGTGTCTGAACTTTTAAGGTATCCTTTCTTCACACATTTCCTCAGTTCTAATGTAACTCACTGGTCCAATATAAAAGACAGCAAACTATGATTTAGTGTTTACTGACATATGAAGACTAGTGGGAGGGGGATCTGAGTGGCACTTGGGAGGGAGTGGAGTAGGAGGACATATGGAAGGCAGCATCTTAAGTTTTACAAGCACAAACATGTAAAACTCTCTTTCGGTGGTATACCAGACCTGTGAAACTCTTCTGACTGCGGGCCACGGGGAACATGGTTGTGCACAAAACTCACCCTTTTATCATCTAGGATATCCCAGAGGCCATTTGATTTAGGTCTCTGGGCCTTTTGGTATCATGCCAAATGTAAGGACTTACTAATCACTAACAAAAAAATTTCTTATTAAAATTATCTTTCCAGCCAACAGAGAATAAGTCTGGTAAAGAGACACTCCAACAACCATTTCAGAGGTGCCGGCTAGATTAAATAGACACTATAGTCAACAAAACAACTTTAGCTTAATAAAGCAGTTATGGTGTATAGATCATGCCTCTAAAGTTTCACTGCTCAATTCTCTGACATTTAGACGTAAAATCATTTTGTTTATGCAGTCCTAGCCACACCTCCCTGCATGTGATCTACACAGCATTTGTAGACACTTCCTGTAAAGAGATATATAATGTTTACACTTCCTTTATTGCAAATTCAATTTCATTTCTTATCTCCTTCTCTGTTAATAGCTTGTTAGACCCTGCAGGAGCCTCCTGTATGTAATTAAAGTTAAATTTACAGAGGGAGAGATAAAAACGTTTAAGGTAACTTAAATCTTATTGAAAGTAAAACCATTTTTTTCCCCTGTACACTTTTAAAAGAAAAAAAAGAAAAACTGCCACAACTAGAGGACATAGTCTTAGGTTAGAAGGAAAAAAAAGGTTTAAAATTAATTTCAGGAAGTATTACTTTACAGAGAGGGTAGTGGACGCATAGAATAGCCTTCCAGCTAAAGTGGTAGAAGTTAACACAGTGAGGGGGTTTAACCCCTTAAGGACCAAACTTCTGGAATAAAAGGGAATCATGACATGTCACACATGTCATGTGTCCTTAAGGGGTTAAGCATGCGTGGGATAGGCATAAGGTTATCCTAGACTTACGATAAGGCCAGCGACTAATGAAAGTATTCAGAAAATTGGGTAGATGAGATGGGCCAAACGGTTCTTATCTGCCATCACATTCTATGTTTCTATGTGTCAGTCACAGCCAGGGGAAGTTTATCTAGGACTGCATAAACAAAAACAAAAGTGATTTAACTTCTAAATGGCAGAGAATTGAGCAGTGAGACTTCAGAGGCATGATCTATAATTTTTTAAGCTAAAGTTGTTTTGGTGACTATAGGTTCTCTTTAAATATAACAGACACATAGACTGCACTTATACATAATATTTCTGCCTTCTTTCATAAGACAACAGGGATGTGCATGGGCAAAAGATTTGGTTTGGTTCAGAAATTCGGGTAAGTAAAAAAGTGTCTGCTTCGGCAATTCGGAACTTCGGCATTCGTAAACATGCCAATGTCCGAATTGCACATGTCTAGTAAGTGGTTGTGGTGGCAGTCCGGGCACTGGGAGCCCTATAGATGTGTACTAAGTGGTTGTGGTGGCAATCCTGGCACTGGAAGCCCTACAGATGTGTAAGTGGTTGTAGTGGCAGTCCTGGCACTGGGAGCCCTTTAGATGTGCAAGTGGTTGTGGTGGTAGTCCGGGCACTGGGAGTCCTATAAATGTGTAAGTGGTTTTGGTGGCAATCCTGGCACTGGGAGCCCTACAGATGTACAAGTGGTTGTGGTGGCAGTCCTGGCACTGTGAGCCCTACAGATGTGTTAGTGGTTGTGGTGGCAGTCCTGGCACTTGGAGCCCTATAGATGTGTAAGTGGTTGTGGTGGCAGTCCTGGCACTGGGAGTCCCTGGGCTCCCAGTGCCAGGACCACCACCACAACCACATCTATAGGGCCCCCAGTGCCAGGACTGCCACCACAACCACTTACACATCTATAGAGCTCCCAGTGCCAGGAATTAGCTTATTGGTGAAGATTCCTGTCATCATTCACGTAACTTTCCCTCCCTCTTGTTTTGCCACTTTTAAAAGATCCGAAGCACTTCAAAACTTCGGCAATTCGGACCAATGTCATTCGGTTCAGCACTTCCCAACTTCTGAACTTTGGCACTTCAGACATTCGTGAGAATCCGAATGTCCGAATTGCACAAAATTCGTCCAAATGTACATTCGGAACAAAACAAATTGCACATGTCTATAAGACAGAGGATCCTTGGTATTAATCCTGTTAATAGGAGGCCAATAATAAGCTTACAGCGCTGTCTAAGCCTTTCTCTCATATAGGGACAAAGACAAGAAGGAAATTGGTGGCAGCTGTGTCACGTGCTGGGGGACCAACATCTGGGCTGAACCTTTGCAAAACAGTTTATCCCTAAATGTAAGATGTTGCCTGGGCACTCCAGTTCCCATAAAAAAACTTTCATGAGCTGATGTTGTAATAGGGGTGATAGTGTCCGTTTACCTATGTTCATATTTTCATCGAAACAAAACTGACAAATGGGATAGAAATGTAAGCATGTTACAACAAAACAACAAATCAGCATGCTGCATTAAAAAGGCTTCTAGAAAATTATAATAACTTGGAAGTCTTGGGGACTGGAGCAACCAGCTAATGGTGCAGATGCATCTTTTTGGAGATGTATCTCTGATATGTTCCTTTTTAAGAAATGATTAGTTGACTATATTTGTTCAGACATTAATCCTCAAAAAAAACAAAAAAAAGAAATATTTTACATTGCAGGTTAAAAGGACAGGGACACTTCACTGAGATTAAGTGATCTGGGTGACTTTAGTGTCCCTTAATAATTTGTACTTATTGTAAACTGTTTAACTTACCTGAATAAAAAAAAAAACATATATATATATTTGTGGTCAGGGAAATAAGCCGTATTAATGTTAGACCTTATGATTAAATAAAGTTGGTTGTGGTGAGCCGAAACCAATGTACGGGCGGGCCTGTATATAAAGAGGGCAAAAAGCCACTTTAATACATGACAAATCGTTACAATATAATATGCAAACGCGATTGTATACTTAATTAGCTAATTCTAGAAAGTGATAGGTCTAGCAATTTGAGTTGACACCACTTGTTGTCTGTGGGGAAAATCGGTATGTCGACGGGTGGCCCCCATTGCTGTGATCTGTTTGGGATTTACTTGGCTAAAGGATGCTCTGGATAGAAACCCTGTAGATTGCAAGGAGAAAGGGCGTCGGTTGTTGTGTTGTGCCTGCCTGGTATGTGTTCATGGATCAGGTGCAAGCCTTCTAACTAGACTCATTATTGTCAGGGAAGAAGACCTGCCTTTGTTAATGATACCGCACGCTGCTGTGTTTGTCAGTGAGGCATGTTATGGTCCTCTCTGTAATAGCCACTTAGTCATGAGCGCTGGCCAAAGTTATTGTTCATATTGTTTTGTATTTTTTTTAAAATAAAACTGCAATTTTTTCCTGGTGATGTCATCGGTGTGATAAATTTTACTGTTTTGACAAACTCATATTCGTGTTCAGCAAAGTCTCTCGAGTATGACATTAATGCTTGTGCAATGGTTTTATGGTTTTTATGCTGCCACTATTGGGTATATTTCGACCAGGGCCGAAGTACTGTTAGACGATGGCAGAGTTGTAGTTTCTTTTTTTTTTTTTTTATTCTTTATTTGTGTTGACAGGAAATAATGCACATACATCGAGAACATCACAGAATGCACATCCATTGACATAAATACAGCATACGTGGTGCAGTAATTCGGTTTTGTTGATGAGAAATAATGCACATACATCGAAAACATCGCACAACGCACAACCATTGACATGAATACATCTTCCACGGTGCAATACTTAGGTGTTGTTGACGGGGAATACTGCACCTACATCGGGAACATCACATAATGCGCATCCATTGACATA
This sequence comes from Pelobates fuscus, assembly GCF_036172605.1. Classification (NCBI taxonomy): domain Eukaryota; kingdom Metazoa; phylum Chordata; class Amphibia; order Anura; family Pelobatidae; genus Pelobates; species Pelobates fuscus. The sequence goes on from NC_086321.1 coordinate 126,011,989, forward strand.
GAGAACAGCATACATGGTGCAAGAAGTCGATGTTGTCGGCAGGGAACATTACGCATGCATCGATGACATCATATAATGCATATCCAATAACATATATACAACATACAGGTTGCAGTATTGCAAGATTGAATGCCCGTCAGAATATCTCGGTATGTCCAGCTAGTGGCCGTCATCTTTAGTTTTAAGGGGTTGTGTCTTAGAAACCTGCGTGTAGTGGTTGCCTAGGAACCACCGTTTACTTCTTCTAGCAATAATGTATGCCTGTCAGTATTCCTCTGTATGTCCAGCTACTGGCTGTCAACTTTATTTTTAAGGTTATGAACGAGAAAATTATAGATAGAAAAGATAGACAAAGATGGAGGGATAGGGTGGGGAAAGGAAGGGCGGGGAGGGGGGGGGAGGCGAGGAGCAATGTCCCATTGCCTACTTATTGTACCGTCCCTACATCAGCTAAGCAAATCAGCGCAGGGGGCAATCCTCCCAAGGTGCCCATACTTTCTGGAAGCGTTTTTGCGTGCCTCGAACTCTTGTTGTCAGATCGTCCATCAAGTATACTTCCCGAATCCTATTAACGACTCCGTTAATCGGTGGCGTGGATTGTTTAAGCCAATCCGCCGCCACTGCTCTCCTGGCTGCCAAAGTTATCTTGTGAATAAGTGCTTGTTCGTGTCTAGTCCACCCATCTATCGTTCTGCTAAGTAGGTATACCCATGGATCTAGGGGGGAGCCCTGTTCAGGACTTGGGCTAGTAGATCCCTAATCAGTTGCCAAAATCTTGCGATCAGGGGGCATTCCCACCACATGTGGATATATGTCCCTTTCTCCCCGCATCCTCTCCAGCATACATCTGTGGGGATCTTGTTCATACGATTTAATTGGACGGGAGTAGTGTACCAGCGGAGCATCGTCTTAATTGCTTGCTCCTGCAATGTTACACATACAGATGATTTATGGTTGGCCTCACAGATTTCCTGCCACTCTATTCCTTCCAGCCGCTCCCCCAGGTCCCTCTCCCATTGTTCCGTGTATGCTAACTCTCCCCCTTCCCTAGCTGCCGAGCATATGTGAGCGTACAGCCGGGTAATCAGGCCCGTAGGCATTTGGTCCTGGATGCATATTTGTTCGTAGAATGTCATGGGTTTTTGAGCCGCCTCCCTGACCCAGGGCCTTTTTACAAAATCTTTTATCTGGAGGTATCTAAAAAAATCCGCGGGGGTGAGATGGCCTCTTTGCTGTAGAGCGTCAAATGACACTATCTCCGAACCCTGCACCAACTGGTGTATACGTTGCCAACCTATTCTTTCCAAATTCTTGAAATTACGTGCTGCCATGCCCGGTGGGAATGCTCTATTTCGTAGGTACGGCATCAGTGGGGATGGGGTGGATGCCAACCCGTATATCTGGTGAGCTCTATCCCAGAGCTGCACGGAGTTCAAGATCGCCGGGCATGTTGATCTAATGATGGGTCTATGTGCCCTGGGGACCCATATGAGCAGCTGAGGGATGTCCGCCCCCACCATCAAGGATTCCAGCTCCACCCACTTCCTCTCTCCGGGTGGCGAGTGCCACAAAGCTATTTGCGACAATTGTGTCGCTAAGTAGTACCCATATAGGTCAGGTAAACCTAGTCCTCCCCTGTTTTTTGGCCTATGTAGTGTTTGTCTCGATATTCTATGGCGTTTGTGTTGCCAAACAAAGTTCCCTATCGCCTGCTGCAGCGGGGCGAGTTGCGCTTTTGAAATATGAATGGGCAGTGACTGAAAATAAAATAAAATCCTAGGTAGGATATTCATTTTGACTGCATGGATCCTTCCCACCCAGGATATGGGTCTATCGTGTAAGTTTCTAAATCCCTAATGAGTCGTTTCACAAGGGGCGTATAGTTCTGTAAATAGAGTTGGTCAGGGGCAGCAGTCAGTGTAATGCCTAAATATTTGATCGCCTGGCGTTCTATTCTGATGTGGTGTGCCCTCCGCAGAGCCGCCAGTTCTTCGGTTGGGATCTCGATGGGGAGTGCGCTAGATTTGGTCATGTTAGCCTTATATCCAGAAACAGCACCATAGGTATCTAGTACCCCTTGCAAAGCCTGCATCGAAGTGGTAGGGCTAGTGAGCGTCAAGAGCACATCATCCGCGTACGCCGACACCAGGAACTCCCTACCTCCCACCCTGGCCCCTTGTATGTCCGGGTGTCTTCTAAGGGCTTGGAGTAGCGGTTCCAGGGAGAGAACAAATAGGAGAGGGGACAGCGGGCACCCCTGTCTGGTGCCGTTGTACAGCTTAAATGGCAGTAGAGGGGCCCCTGAGATCTTTACCTGCGCTCGCATATTCGTATACATTGCTTTAATCAGAGTAATAGCCTGCTCGGGGAATCCCATGTGGGACAGAAGTGTGAACAGGTACGTCCACGTAACCCTGTCAAACGCTTTTTCAGCGTCTAGGGAAACCAGCAAGGTTTTTGTGTGTGTAACTGTCTGCTTCCAAATCATGTCAATATTCCTGCGGGTATTCTCGAACAGCTGCCTTCCCTGCACGAAACCCACTTGATCCGGGTCAACCAACGTGGCTAGAAAGGGGTTCAGCCTTGTTGCCTGAATTTTCACAAGGATTTTCATATCGTGATTAATCAACGAAATTGGTCGGTAGCTACTCGGGAGGCTCAGGTCTTTGTCAGGTTTGGGCAATAGGACAATGGTTGCTAGGGACATGTCCAAGTCAGGAGTGCCCCCTGCTCAAAAGTCGTTAAAAAGGGCGGCCAAATGAGGGGCTAGCTCATCTCTGAATTCCTTGTAATAGCTCCCGTCGAACCCATCTGGTCCCGGGGCTTTATTCCCCTTAAGGGCAGCAATGGCCTGAGCCACTTCTTCAGCCGTGATTTCCGCCGCTAACACGTCTACCCCGTCCTGTGCTAGTTTGGGCAACCCCAAGTTTTCCAGAAATCGTCGCGCTATGGCCTCTTCCTCCCCCGTCCTCTCCTCTGCTCCCGGGGAGTGGTTGTAAAGGGATGTGTAATAGTCCGTAAAGACCTCATCTATGTCTCGGGGGCTAGTTTTAATGGAGCCGTTAGTGTGTCTAACGGACGTAATATGTCCCCCTCTATGTCTGGGTTTCAGAACTCTAGCTAGGAGAGTATCCATTTTATTTGCGTGTTCATAGAAGGTCCTTTTGGACCATGTAAGGGATTTGGCCGTGTCGTCCAAGAGCAGCCGGCGAATTTCCAGCCTCAATTCAGTCAGTCGTCCCGCAGTCCGGTCATCCGGTCTACTCTGATGTTGTTGTTCTACTCTCTTCAGATCAGTCAGGAGACCTTCTAGTTTCTGGAATTTCAGTCTCTTTTTGGTAGTTGCCAGTTTTATGAGCGTACCCCTAATGACTGTCTTATGGGCCGCCCAAACCGTCGCCAAAGAAACGTCCGGGGTCGTATTGGTCTCGAAGAAACTGTTGAGCTCCGTCCTAATCTGGGATGTTATAGTCTGGTCTTTCAGTAGGGAGGCGTTAAGTCTCCATGTCCACGGGGTTGCTTCGCTCAGCCTCCCCAGCGTCAGCGAGATGTCGGCATGATCCGACCACGTAATGGGCCCTATGCTGGTGCTAGTTACTCTTGGTAGGCATCTACTGTTTACTAAGAACATATCTATCCTGGAGTAGGATCCGTGAGGGGCCGAGAAGAACGTATAGTCCCGCGTACCCGGATGATGCGCCCTCCAAGCGTCCACCAAGCCCGACTCCGTCATAAATCGGTGCAGTAGTTTGTCCTGCCTCCCACCCCCCTGGGATGTCTGTATGCCGCTGCCCACCCTCCTGTCCACCGCTGGGCTTGGTGTAGCATTCATGTCACCCCCCACCACTATCAGCCCGTGGCGCAGGGTTTGGAGCTTGGACTGCAGCGTCTCCCAGAAAGCTGCTTCCGGGTGGTTAGGTGCGTATACATTGATTAAATGGATATGGTGGGATAGCAATGTGCCTGACACTATGACATAGCGCCCTTCTGGGTCAGATTCAGGCGACAAGATTCTAATGGGGCAGCTGTTCCGTATAAGGATCGCCGCTCCGTTGCGTTTGCGCAGCGCCCTGGCCTCATACGTTGTACAGTATGTGTGGTCTTTAAGTTTAAATTTAGCCTGTCTCGGTAAATGCGTCTCCTGTATGAATGCTATATCAGTTCTCATCCGTTTGAGTTCCCTAAATAAGAGACGCCGTTTATTTGGGGAGTTCAACCCCTTTACATTCAGTGAAGTAAGTTTAACAGCCATGGGTTCCCCCTACTGTGTGTGCTACAGTTTGCGCCCGCCTCTGCTCGTGCTGTGCCCCCCTCCGGGACCTCTCCCCGCCGCCCCCACGGGAAAATATAGGATCGGGGAGGAGAAAAGTGAGGAGACAAGTAAGGAGATGAAGGAAGGTGAAAAGAAATAAGACAAAAAACGAAGAAAGAGAAAGAATGTGGTGCACTTCCTGTGCGCCACCAACAAAGTCTGGTCTTACCCATCGCCAGACTATCTCGGGGGTCAGGATCCCGATTCCCATCCGCGTCCAGCGTACGGAAGAGAGTCAGGCTCGTGAGCCCTCCCCATGACGCGCTGTTGCGCGAAAGGTAATGTCCTCTGGACCGTGCCAGCTTCGGACACTTCACTAGACATAGATAGAAGAACTTGTCTGGGGTATAGAAAGTACTCAGCCCGTGTGCTCTGGAGGCAGTCAACAAAAAACAATAATTAAGAATGTAACTTCAAAGTGTGCTAACATTGCATCAGAACAGTGGTAAGGGTCATGGCGTGCAAGTATGGGGGCATGGTAGGGATGCCAGTTCGGCGCTCTCTGCGTCTGTCGCATCAAAATCGTGCCCTTCACCTCCCTCCTGGCCTCGGGGGGGGGGGGGGCTTTAAGTCCCGTATTGCTTTGGGGAATGTGGGTGTGCCCTTTTGTTAGTGTACACAACGCCTGGTGGTGGTTTGTCCTGCTGCGAAAGCTGTTAGTCAGCTGATTGGTCTTACGCATGAGTTTGCTAGTGGCCCGCCACCCATCAAGGTGCATGTATATGTACTAGCATCTATTGTGCTGGGGGCAACATCTGTTTGATACGTGTGGCCCGGCGCTCCTGCCTGACCGGTTGCAGTGCAGTGCGCCAACCTCCCATACCAATTCTGCCCCTTTTGTTATTTGAGCGTTCGCATAGCCTGTGTGGTGCGGACCAAGGGGAAGTATATGCCTTCTATATCTAGATATGTGTGATGTATTTACAGTGTGATGTGTATTTTTCCCCTCCCCTGTTTCTATTTTGTCTTATGCATTCCTTTTTTTTTTTTTTTCTTTTTTTTTAATTGTTGAAAGCATTTTCCAAGTTTTGAAAAGACACACAGGAATGCTCGGATGTTCTCCCATAAAAAAGAGGGAAGAACTACCAAGCCGGCTGGTACAGATATGTGTGCACATAGATGTTATGCCAAAAGAAACTTAGAATCTGGAGTCCCGTGGATAGGTAGAAAAAATGGGGATGGGTAGCAGAGAGATACTAAATATGATAAATACAGTGCGTAAAAAGTATCTCTAAATCCACAAAAAATATATACAGACTTTAATAATCTATTAAAGAGAAAGAGATACTATAGCAACTGTGTATCAAGAGAAGCTCTCTGATTCCTCTAATTGCCCATAAAGTTTACCCTTGGTACGAAAAGCAAATCCATTTATCGGAGTGCTATTACCAAGGGGGTTATAGGCAATAGGCCCCTAAACAGCGTAATACCTTCAAAAAAATCTTTAGTGTATTAAATCAATTGCGAGATAAATAACTCGATATATACACGGTATAGAGTTATGAAGGGTGTTTGACCAGAGGTTTAAATATAGCAGAGGGATAGACAGAGGTAGCAAGTGTCTGGATAGACAGAGGGAGATAACAGAGTCAAAGTAGGTCCAGATCCAAAAAACAATACAACCGGAAAAACCGGTTCTGAAGAACAGACAAATTGTCAACTTATCTGAATATACTCTCACGCAATCAGAATTAGATCTGTTGGCAAAAGGTCTGTCCTTCATTCCCACACCACGCTTTGATAAGTTCACATGGGTTAAGGATGTCCACCTTTTCGCAAGAAAGCTCATTTTACACAAAAACTTTCTTTTAAGTGAAGAGAAAAAAGCTCAAAATCTAGGCCTAGATCTCAAAGATTATCGCATGACTATGATTTTAGCAGAACTGTTGGAAGAGAATGACAACACCCTAGGACCCAATTATCCTCTAACTAACCTTAAGAACAAGAGTCACTACTGCCCCAAACTAGGAGACTCTAAATACGTAGAGACTTTTGTTGAGTTGGTATGTGAGGAAATTGAAAAAGTTGCTTTTAATGAAATTAGTCACAAACCAAACTCCAATTTAACCGCTTTAGAACACCAAGCAGTAAAGACACTAAAAGAAAATAAGACAATAACTATAAAACCCTCGGATAAAGGAGGCAATATAGTTATAATGGATACCTTGAAATATGTGGAGATGAATAAAAAGATACTTACAGATCAAATGACTTACAAAATCCTGAAACAAGACCCCTCCAAAATATTTGCCAATAAGTTAAAAAACATTCTGCAACAAGGCCTAGATGATAACCTAATCTCGAAGGATGAATACAACTTTATGGCCATCAATAGTCCTCGCATCTCGACTTTCTATAGCCTGCCAAAAATTCACAAACAACAGCAGATCCTGACAGGCAGGCGCATTGTCTCTGGCAATAATAACATGACTCAGAATGTAAGTGTCTACTTGGACCACATCCTAAAACCGCTAGTTACACAACTCCCGTCGTATCTAAGAGACACGAAACAAACTCTAGCGGTTCTGACAAAAAACAAATTACCACCTAATTCCATTATCTGCAGCTTGGATGTGGAATCACTATACAGCTCAATTCCACACCCGCTGGGTTTAAAACACACAGAGCACTTTTTAAGGAGTAGAGGGACGTCCCTAGATAAACACAGCGTATTGGTATTAGATCTTCTAAGTTTTGTCTTAAAACACAATTTTTTTTTGTTCGATGGAGTGTACTATCACCAGGTGCAGGGGACTGCTATGGGGACGTCTTGTGCGCCCTCATATGCAAACCTGCACCTGGGATGGTGGGAGGAACAAGTTGTATTTACATCTCCCACAAAAAATCCCCTGACCCAGTACATATATCTATGGAAAAGATATATAGATGACATTATAATCATCTGGACTGGGTCAGGGGACCAGTTCAGACAATTCACACTTAGCCTGAACATAAATGAACTTAATCTCAAATTTACAGCTGAAATAGGCACTCCGTCCCTAAGCTTCCTTGATTTGATGGTGTCTCCACAAGAACTGGGCATCATCAAAACAAACCTTTTCAGAAAGAGTACGGCTACTAACAACCTTCTAAATTGGAAAAGTTATCACCCGACGCAGCAAAAATGGGGAATACCGACGGGCCAATATCTACGTTTAAGACGCAATTGCTCCGACTTGGAAGACTTTAAAACACAAGCAAGAGAATTGCGTCACATGTTCAGGTCCAAAGGATACCCCAACAAATGCCTGAAGAAGGCATACCATAGGGCTCTTCTATCTGAACAGGAAGATCTATTAAGAGAAAGGGAAATTTCCCCTTCACCAAAAAATACAGAACTAAAACAACTTAGGTGTATTGCCACCTTCGACGCAGGTTGGGACCAAGTTAAAGCAATTATGAACCGCTTTTGGCCCCTACTGAAACAGGACACACACCTTAGGGACGTCCTCCCCTCCTATGCAACCCTGACAGCTAGAAGGGGCAGCAATTTGAAAGATTTACTGGTACATAGTCACTTCCAGCCCTGTAAACCACCAGCACATTGGCTATCGGAAAAAATCAAAGGCACCTACAAGTGTGGCAGGTGCAAAGCATGTGGGTATATCAATACTAAATCAAAGGACTTCAACAACAGCTCCAACACAGAAAATTTCAAATCACTTTCCTTCTTCAACTGTAACTCAAAGGGAGTGATCTACTTAATCACCTGCCAATGTCACACTATGTATGTAGGCAAAACCTTTAGACCGTTCAAGAAACGAATTCTTGAACATATAAATTCCATAAAAACAGCCAGACATATAGAAACATCGGTCTCCAGGCATGTGAGAACTTTTCACAATGGGGACCCAAAAGTTCTTAAATTTCAGGGCATCGAATTAATTAAACAAGACCAGAGGAAGGGCAATTGGGACCAACGTCTAAGGAGACGTGAATGCTATTGGATCTATCGCCTGAAAACCCTGTCCCCCAAAGGTCTTAATGAGGGTTTTTCATACTCCCCATTTATTTAGAAGTCTCCATAAATATATAGTGCACTTGTAAATAGCCTTCTTATTTATCTTAGTTATTTGTATATACTTTTGTTTGAGAATTTTCATATCACTATATTTCACCTTACTACGTTTTTCAACAGAGGGACACCTAACCGTCCCCACCACTGCCGCCCGACCAAAAAATTCCTCCCCTCTGCCTCTCTACTATGTCCTTAACCCTAATACAGGGCTCAGAATTGGACACATATAATTACCCATTAAGGACGCTTCTCAACATTACTATTTGTTTTGGTTTTAAGGACATTCTACTTTATACACGATAAATTAATCGTAATGCTACACTCCACTTTCACATTACAGTGGCTATTTCATATCGAACTTAAATGTTCTGCAAACTCAATCATAGGTTGACACAGATATTTTTATTTAAACCATGCCACTTGTAGCATTATGATTCATTATTACCAGTATGTCCGTTTTTCCAAACTAATGTTCACGTCCCTCTTCATCATTTGAATCTTCGTGGCTACTTTAGATTAACATTGTTTATTATCTAACTCTACATCTGGAGATACAATGTTACACATCTACTTATGGTCCAATAAACATGGACACAAGTGTAACAATTCAGCATGACTAAGACTGATGCCTCGGACAGCTCTAACTTTAGAAGGCTTGTTTCCACACAAGGGGCCCCCAGCCTGTCAATCATCTGACGTCATGGAAGCTAACTCCACCCCTATAGAGTTGAAATTAACATAGCGTCACGTCAGCGATGACGACGTGAAGAACGTCTTCCTGATTGGCCAGCAGCGTTTCAAATACCGGGAGCTTCTGGGCGGCAATTCTGGTCCCTGACGAAGGAGTTGCTTACTCCGAAACGCGCGTCGGATCTCATCTGGGGGGATTCCTGAGTCACAGCACTCGGTCACTGCACTATGCACCACTCACGACGCACTGAGGGAATCCTCCCCTCTTCTGTTCACCTTTGGTTATGATTTATCATTATTTTTTCTAATTTTCGTTTTCTCATCATTACTCCCTCTGGAGTCTAATTTTGTAGGATAGGTTCAACAGCATTTAGTATAACGACCTAGTTTAGAACACCCACGAAGGTGTTTATTAGCAGAAGCAAGGGAATAGAAACAGCATAGGAGACCTGTTAATGTCATTTCTGTGATATTCTGACCTTATGTCAGTTTTCTACTTTGACTCTGTTATCTCCCTCTGTCTATCCAGACACTTGCTACCTCTGTCTATCCCTCTGCTATATTTAAACCTCTGGTCAAACACCCTTCATAACTCTATACCGTGTATATATCGAGTTATTTATCTCGCAATTGATTTAATACACTAAAGATTTTTTTGAAGGTATTACGCTGTTTAGGGGCCTATTGCCTATAACCCCCTTGGTAATAGCACTCCGATAAATGGATTTGCTTTTCGTACCAAGGGTAAACTTTATGGGCAATTAGAGGAATCAGAGAGCTTCTCTTGATACACAGTTGCTATAGTATCTCTTTCTCTTTAATAGATTATTAAAGTCTGTATATATTTTTTGTGGATTTAGAGATACTTTTTACGCACTGTATTTATCATATTTAGTATCTCTCTGCTACCCATCCCCATTTTTTCTACCTATCCACGGGACTCCAGATTCTAAGTTTCTTTTGGCATAACATCTATGTGCACACATATCTGTACCAGCCGGCTTGGTAGTTCTTCCCTCTTTTTTATGGGAGAACATCCGAGCATTCCTGTGTGTCTTTTCATTGATATAACTAAAGGGTTCATGCCCATTTGGGTGTAGCTGGTATCACCCACCCTGACCAATTTTCTCCTAGTCGGAGATTTGACCTTGTGTGAATCTTTAGACTAAGGAGAAAATACCTCCTCTTTTCATATTCTATTTTCCAAGTTTTGCATGTTTTTTCATATATTTTTTTGTTTTTTTGTTTTTTTTTGCTTTTTGTTTTTGTGGTTTTCGTGTGTTAAATCCCCTCCAGTCCCCCCCGCTGTCCGCCCTCCCCCTGCCCGTGACGTTATTGCGTGTATGTTCCCACCCTCAGTAGGTCATGTGGGAGTCCCTCCCCTGTGGTTTTGATGTAATTACCTAAGTCAGGTGGTGGGGCTGATCCAGGTTGGGGCCCCCGGACCCCCACAGCTGCAAAAATGAAAAAACGAGCCGTTTCCGTGCCCGTTCCCCAGTACATATAACAAACATAACATAGAGTCTCAAAACAGGCATCAAGCCTCCCAACAAAGCAATAGGGTGCGCTGCAAGGAGAGTGTTCTGATCGTGTGGTATAAGCAGAGCACTTAGGAGGTCAGGGTCCGGCGGTCATGATGCCTCGCATCTTCCCGCCCACGGCAGTGTGGCTATGCGGCCAAGTGGCTTCTCTCTCCATGGTGATGGCACGACAGCCGGGAGGCCATGCCCAGACCCCGGCTTCTCCCCGTTGCATACCCCTGACAGGGCTCCCTCGACCCCCTCCCAATCAAATAAAGAGAGCCCCCATCCCCACCTCTGGGCCCAGCTTCTTGCGCGGAGCATGTCCTGCCTCCCAAAGTTGTCCCGGCACCCCTTTCCGGAAAAACGCTGTGTACCCCCATCAGGGCCCCCGTGACCCCCTCCCAAACCATTAAACATTAAAACAAGGCCCCTCGCCCTCCTCCGGGACTGAGCCTGGTGCGCAGCATGCCATGCCCCCCAAACCGGTCCCGGCACCTCTCCTGGAAAGGCCCCAATGTCACTTACTTCAGCCGGCTCGGAGATCAGCGCCGTCGAGCTCCCACCTCCTGCCACTCGGTCGGGAGAGGCTCCAACACTTGCGTGGTAGGCCGCAGCTCCGGCAACCCGCTGCTAGGAGGGATACCCAGGCCTTCCAGGAACCGCTTCGGCACACCGCTGGGGGTCAAAGTGTGGGTCCTCCCCCCTCGAAACGCCATCAGCCGAAAAGGGAACTGTATGTTTTCTTTACGTAGGGCCTCCGTGATGGGTCTCCACTCCCGTCTTCTCTGAAGGGTGCTGGGGGCCAGATCCTGGTATACCTGGAGTTCCGTGCCCTCGTGCATCAGCCTGGCTTCCCTGCTCCTCCTCAGCAAGGCTTCCTTAGTCTGGAAGAACAGGAATCGGATGATAACGTCCCTGGGAGAAGCGGCATCGGTTCTTTTGGCACGTAGGGCTCTGTGTGCCCTTTCCATGTGCCATCTTTCTTCCGGGAGGTCTGGCAGCAAGGGCTTAAAGACGGCCATAAGCACCGCGGGTAGTGTGCCCTCTCTCTCCCCTTCCGGCAGGCCGCGTATGCGGAGATTGTTTCTTCTGGACCGGTTGGCTAAATCTTCGATGACAAGCTCGGCCTCAGATATGCGGGCCGTCAGCCCGTTGATTTGGGCCGCTGCAGCGTTGTGGGCCTCGGACGCGTTCCCAGCGCGGCAATTTCGCTCCGGAGGACCGAGGTAGAGTTCTCTATTTCGCCTGCCAAGTAGGTCTGTACCTCCGCCAGTCTCTCTAGTATGCGAGCCGTCTCTGTCTTGTGGCCGCCTCCCTCTTGAGGCGAGGGTGGGTGCGATGAGGGGCCTCGTCCGGCGCCATCTTGGGGATCCGCCGTCAGCAGGTTGAGGACTGACGATCCCCCCTCCGCCCCTCTCTTGGATTGCTTTTTAGGATTCTTCTTCTCCATTTGCAATAGTGAAGTGGAGTTTATGTCGGTCGACTTCCAGAAAACTGCAAAAGTAAGCTTAATTCAGCGCGTTGGGGATGGAGCTCTACTCAGGCACGTCCAGCTCGTTCCCTGGTCAGGCCACGCCCCCTCAGAGTTGTAGTTTCTATAGGCCATTTCTTTCTAAACAATTTGTTGCCAGCGATTGCTGAAACCGAAAATGTGCTGTTGCGGTTAGAATGAGAGAGGGCGTCAGCTGCTGTGTTGTGGTTGCCCAGTACGTGTTCATGATATGAATGACAGTGTTGTGTTGCTGCTGACCCTGTGGGTCTCCTGACGAGACTCCTGATTGTAAGAGATGGGGTGGCCGAGTCAAAGTCTCTTAGGGAGAACAAGTGGGGTACTTCTATACCAGTATAGCAGCCCACGTGAGAGAAGTCGATTCCCTATGGACCGAAAACATAGAGAAAGAACGTAAGTGAGCGTGAAAGTGTGAAATGGTAGAATGTCTACCTAGGGTGGACTATGCTTGGCTCACGTAAAACGTGTCATGTCTCTTGACGTCGCGAGACTAATGTGTTTTGCATACCCGATAGGTGTGACAGTGTAGAGTGATATCTGAACTATAGAACCTAATCTGTCGAGATGAGTGTAGATGTCGTGAAGGCCTTCTTATGTGTAATGAGGGTAAATGACTAACACTAATCCGGTGTCATATATACATTTAACAGCATATTACGAGATAAACCCAATACGGCCTTATAACATACATAAAAATTCTAATAATGGTAACCTATATATTGTATGTGAAAGGTGAGCCTGTTACAAGATCGTATAGTTGGCAGGTAGTTACCTGATACGTGGGCCCGTGTTGGTCTAACATTAATTTGGATAGCACGGAGGCGGATAAGGGAGTAGTGACGTTGGAGAAGACAGAAATTTAAGGTAATAAAAGCGATTTTAATAATAAGCTAAGATGAGAGTGTTTACTTGGAACGTAACGTATGTGTTGATAATTCCGGCATCGTTGTGAACTGCTCTAAATGTATTGGAAGTAAGCAACGCCAATGACCATTATGTAACAATATAATTAAAACAACATTTGTACCAGTTAAGATTAACGTTGTTTAACCGAGTGTATACCCCGATTTGGAGAATGATGATACTTTAATCCAGTTTGTTGCCATACCTGGGCATTTGGTGGACTTCTATGATTTTTTATGGTGAAAAATCGAAATGCTTAGGGAAGACCAAATGTGGGAAATTATGCTATGGCTGACTGACATCGACTGATTATTATAGTGAGTTAACTGGACTACTGGTGTATGCCTTTCTAGGACATGAACAGCTTGTTCGGGGTATATGTAGTCTTTTAGCCGTGGCCAGGACGATAGTGCCTCCGCACTTCAAGCTCAACCGTCAAACTTAAGCAGGGTCCAAGGTCTTGGAGGTGTTGGGGACAGAGGCTTCAACTGGGGACCTGGGATGACAGGGTTGGAGCGTCTATAGCTCTTGTAAGGGAATTAATGATGAGTGACTTATAGACATGTGCAATTAGTTTCGGTCCAAATTAAAATTCAGACGAATTTCGGAAGCACCCGAATGACCGAATAGTTGAATTGCCGAAGTCCCGAAGTGCCGAAATTACCGAATTTCCGAAGTGTAGTAGTGCCGAAGTGCTGAAGTGCCGAAGTTCCGAAGTTGCCGAAGTTCCGAGGTGTCAAAGTGCCGAAGTTCCGAAGCACAGTTTTGCTAAGTACTAATATGCTTACCCAGTGAAAGAAGAAGAATGTTACACTGTATACAATTTCAAATAAAAAGTATACAAACATAGCCAGGATTCACCTGTAAGCATTTGCAACAATTACAAGAATCAAGTAACATACATTCATATAAAATGTAAGTTACTTAGAGGGGCGGAGCTAGCGAGCAACCCAAGCAGACGTGCGAGCACTGAGCTCCGGGAGAAATCCACTCACAAACCACGAAATCGGCGGTTTCGAAGAGCCCAACCACTACCAACGCTGGTCGGAACACAATGGGACGTAAATCCAAGCAGCTCCATAAAGAGGCGATGCCGTCCTCTCAAAATATTGGCGATTTACTCCGAGCAACGCCGCGGCCTACCAAGATGGCAACCGCGCGGGAAGCCTCTGATCACTCCTCGGAAGACAGTATGGAAGAGGCGGATGAGGCAGCGACAAGAAGAAGGAGCACTCCACCTCCTGAACAAATGCCGGCAAGCAAAGCAGACATCCTCCACCTGCTCAAGGAGCTTAAAGCTCAATCTGCAGCAGACGTGGCCCTAATCAGGGAAGATCTGGGCACTATGACAGCCCGTATACAGGCAGTGGAGGTGAATGAAGCTGCTACAACAGCCAAAATTGAAACCCTGCAAAGGGAAATGGCCCAAATGAAGAGGACCAGCACTATTTTGGAAATTAAGGTGGCAGCACTAGAAGACGCTAAACATCAGCGAAACCTCAGGATAAGGGGGATACCAGAAGCTGTGCAAGACCCTGAGATCACACACTACTTACGCAGATTACTAGCCTCCCTGCTACTACAGGCGAAAGCAAAATCCATCTTGTTGGAGTTTCATTTTCGCATACCTAAACCATCAAGAGCCCCAGCTGATGTCCCACGGGACCTAATCATGCGCTTTCAATCTCTCCGGGGCAAACTACTAGTACAAGAAGCCGCCCGAGAAGCTAACACATATGAATTTGAAGGCTCGGAGCTATCATTCTATAACGACCTCTCCAGGGCAACAGTCATATGGCGAAACTCCATGAAAGAAGTCACCCAAGCGCTGAGAACCAAAGGGATACAATACAGATGGGGCCCAGGATGCAGGCTCTCTGTTAGCACTGGAGGCAAAAGAGTACACATCACCCAAGCAAGTGACTCTGCAGCCTTTCTACAAATCCTAGGGATATCCCGGGAAGCCACAACGAGCACTGCCGCCGCAGCAAAGACACCAGCGTCCACATCCAAGATATGGGACATCAGGAGAATCCAACCCTTCTTCCCAAGGACGAACGGCGCCACAGGCACTCCTCAGCCGAACACCTGAATGCCGCAAGTACCCTGTAACTTGGACTGCATGTAAGAGAGGACTACCCCTTAGGATACCACCCTCAGACATTGATAAATGTCCGATTATATGCCTGTTCCCACGTTTAAAATCCATCTCCAGCGGGCCCATCGCCCAATAGACCACCCAAACCGCATTACCATGTACCTCCCAGATAGCTCATACCCCCCAAAAGGAAGCTACCCCAAGCAAGCAAACGTTTATTCGTCTCACTATTACCATGCAACCACAAACTGATAATATAACGTATAATTCTCTGTATATCATTGTACCTATGCTTTACCTAAACTGTTGTACCTGTTATCTGTGATTTTATGTGCAAAAGTTGCATCTAAAAAGTAGCAAAAAAGTATGTGAGATGATCACTGTACAAATGCTATGCTACAATAAAAAATGATAAATAAATAAAAAAATGTAAGTTACTTAGCCAGTCAATGGAATGACAGGAATGAATAAGTAGATAACTCCCTAATTCCCACGGTATTAGGGAGCTATCTACTAAAAGGCTGAAAGACATAAATTGGTCTTTCAGCCAAATTTACTAATACTAAGTAAAGATTACTTAGTATTAGTAAATTATGCCCCTACTCGCTATACCGCGAGTAGGGGCATGTCTATTAAACAGTGAGCAGACTGTGGCTGCTCACTGTAAAAAAACAAAAGGACCCCCTCCTGAGCCCCCACCCGCGACGTGCGAGTGGGGGCTTTTAAACTAAAGGGGGGACTTATTGCCCCCCCCGCCTCCACCCCTGAGCGGTGGGTAGGGGCCCTAAATAAAAATGGGGGGGGATCTAATGTCCTCCCCCCTGGCCCCACCCCTGAGCGGTGGGTGGGGGCCCTAAATACAAATTGGGGGGGGACCTAATGTCCTCCCCCCTGGCCCCCACCCCTGAGCGGTGGGTGGGGGCCCTAAACAAAAATAAGGGGGGACACCTAATGTCCTCTCCCCTGGCTCCCACCCCTGAGCGGCGGGTGGGGGCCCTAAATACATATTTAACCCCCTTACCTCCAGGTGACTAGGTCCCCAAACCCCTAGTCACCCCCTCCCCAAATAAATAAACTCCTACCTACCCCCCTCACCCTAAAAATAATGAGGGGGACCTTTAACTAAATACCTGTAAAAATAAAAATAAACTTACCATTCGATGTTTTCTTTCTTCTAAAATCTTCTTTTTTCAGCCCCAAAAAAGGGCAAATAAAAATCCATAATAACCGACGCAATTAAAAAAAACAACAAAAAAAATCCATCTTCACCCATGGAGGGCTCCGCGCAGACTGAGTTCTGCAGGGTGGGGGAAGGCTTATAAAGCCTTGCCCCGTCCGTCAATTAAGCTCAGAGCACTCTGATTGGTGGATTTAAGCCATCCAACCAGAGTGCTCTGACAGGTAAATGAAGAGACTGACAGGTAAGTCTCTACATTTACCTGTCACAGCACTCTGATTGGTTGGTCTGAAATCCACCAATCAGAGTGCTCTGTGTCATTTTACACAGCATGGGAAAGTTCTTTGGAATTTTCTCACGCTGTGTAATTTGACTCATAACTCTCTGATTGGTTACTTAATTCACCAATCAGAGTGTTATGAGTCAAATTACACAGCGTGGGAAAATTCCAAAGAACTTTCCCACGCTGTGTATAATGACACAGAGCACTCTGATTGGTGGATTTCAAACCCCTCTTTATTTTTTTTGCGAGGGGGTGACTAGGGGTTTGGGGACCCCTAGTCACCTGGGGAGGAGGGGGGTTAAATTTACATCTAGGGCCCCCACCCACTGCTCAGGGGTGGGGGCCAGGGGGAAGACACAGGCTTCTCACTGTTTACTAGACATGCCCCTACTCGTGGTATAGCGAGTAGGGGCATAATTTACTAATACTAAGTAATCTTTACTTAGTATTAGTAAATTTGGCTGAAAGACCAATTTAGGTCTTTCAGCCTTTTGGTAGATAGCTCCCTAATACCGTGGGAATTAGGGAGTTATGTACCAAGCGGCTGCAACAGAAGTCCCGAAATGCCAGAATTTCGAAGTTGCCGAAGTTCCGAAGTACCAAAGTGCCGAAACTGCTGAAGGGCCGAAGTTCCGAAATGTCAAAGATCCGAATTTCCGAAGTTGCCGAAAGTGGCGAAGTTCCGAAGTGCCGAAGTGTTCAAGTGCCGAATTTCCGAAGTTGCCGAAGTTCCGAAGTGCCGAATTGCCGAAGTCCCGAATTTCGGAATGCCGAACCGAAACTAATATTTTCCCCATGCTCATGCCTAGTGACTTATGCAAAGTTTGATGCGAATTGGATAATATGCCTTGTGTAGAGCTGGGTTGCCGATAAGCAAAAATATTGCCGATAAGCAAAAATATTAACTACGTAGTGACTGGTGAGGCCCTGCTAGTTGGCAAGTGGCGGCGGGAGGCTATACCTATGATTTGGGTCATGTGGGCTAGTGGCTACAATGCGTTGTAGTGGGTTGTTGGCCTCTCGGTGGCTGTAGAAGAGTCAATATGAGTGGCCATGACACATGAGGCCCTGACTGTAACCCTGTAGAAGAGTATGCGAGGCACTAACTATGAGTTGGACCGTTGGACAAACCTCTGTGTAGAGGTGGGAAGTTGACCTCATAGAATGGTTGTATAGGTAATCATGTGTGCATGAACAACCTGGATAGAATTGGAGAGAGGACTGGAAAAGGTACCTGATGACACTACCGAATGTGCTATGGCCCGAAAGAATTTAGAAGAGAAAAGCAGTTATTATCAGAAGGGAAAAAGTGCACTTTACGAGCTGAAATTGAAGAGGAGTGTCCGATTGTGGTTTGACTTACAGATTGTATGAGTCGGTATGATAAAACTTGTTAGGCTTTGGATCGCAAATATACTGTGTCCTAAGATGCCTACAGGTGTAACACTTCTAAACCAAAACAGCATAACAGCCAATATTCCGATGGATAGCTCGACAGGTAAAGTAACTTGTTATAACTGTGTCATTAAAATTGCATTACGTATGATTGAATTCTCATGTAGGACCTTGTGGGGATATTTATGGGATGATAATATTAAACAGTTGAGAATTGCCCACTATTTCAATTCTCTTAGATCTTAGAGATCGTTATAATGTAAGTTAAATTTATTCCATACAAATAAAATCACAATTTGTTATAAAAATAGATATAATTTATTGTGACAAATAAAATAATAATAATATTAGGTAGCATGCATGATAACAATCAGTGAATATTTAGTATAACGTCGTATACAATGGCAATGTTAAAACAATCCACCAGCTAACAGCATCAACTGTCAAGATAAGATTTATGGGGTACTTCACAGACAGAAAGTTAAACTTCACACAGTCCAGCGAAAAGTTGTAAAACCTTGGCTAACAGTTAGATCAACTGAGTAACCCTTTCAATGCTGGCTAGATCCTCCTAAGAATATAATATCCTATTCTCATGTAATTTTCAATTAAAATAACATTCAAACCAGCTCATTAATCATTTCCTGGAACCATCCAACAAGAATAATCTACCAGATTCTATAAGCCGAATTTTGATTTGCCTAAAAAGATATCTTATCTTATTTAGAGCACATCAATACACCTGGATAAAAACAGCGGTATGCTAACACATGATAATATCATATTAATATATAATTATTCTTAATTCCACCTGCAGAATGGAATGTTTATAACTATTCTTTAGTTAACTAAGATTTCTAAATATTGAAATCTGACCGTGATTTATCCAGTCATATATCATGCTATTTAGATTTTAATTAATTTAGTTAATTAAATAAAACCAGCATAATTACCAGTTAAGTAGATATTCTCATCAGATGAGTAGGTAGTCCCAGAGTGAATATCTGTCCTGGATCTCTCTGAATGTCCGAATCTGAAAGCCCAACTCTCTTCTCTTCCCTTTGTCCTAACTTTTTAAAGGGAAAGATTCTTTGTACGTCATCAGTTGGTATAACCAATAGGATACTGAAGGTGTGGTCAACCTGCAGATCGCAATTTAGGTATTTGGTCCATAGAGGGTGCAATTGCCTAATTAAACTTTCCTATCATTTTTCCTGATGACAATTTTGACGTCATTTGGCTTATCTAAAATGACTACCATAACTTAAATTTGCTGTCAGTTCAAAGTGTTTGCCTCAGTCTTTGTGGCAACGACTTTAATCGTAATTTCTAAAATTGACATGTCTAAACTCAATTTCACTACTTACTTACAATTAAACAGAGCATTCCATCCCCCTGCTTCATTGGCTTGTTTATCCCCTTAAGGACGAGTGACGGACGAGGTCCGTCACTCAGGGGAATGCGTTAATGACGAGTGACGGACCTTGTCCGTCACGCGGTAAAATTAACCCTAGATCGCCGCAATCGCGGCAATCGTGGGGTTAATGATGCTCCGGTCTGCCTCTGTATTAGAGGCAGACCGGGAGCACCGGATCAGGCTGTCCCAGAACATGTGCCCGCTCTGGCAGCATGTCAGAGCGGGCACATGTGCTCTGTATACTCACCTCCGCCTCCCTGCACTTCCTGGTTCTGTGTGAAGTGCAGGGAGACGGATCTTCAGTGATCCTGCCCCCTGGTGGAAAAAAAACATAGTAAAATTAAAATCCCACCCCCTTTACCCCCCCATTACCCATTTTAATAAAAAATTAACCCCTTCCCTGCCAATTGATCACTGACTACAGTGATCAATTGGCAGGGATTACATTTTACTATGATCTGATTTTTTTTAACCCCTGAGGGTTAATTCTTTTTTTTTTTTTAACCCTCAGGGGTTAAATTTATTTTATTAATTAATTTAAATATTTTAAAATTATAAATTTAGCTAGCTGGGGAGGGTGGAAGTTAGTGGGGAATTGGGGGATTTAGTGTTAGGCTAACTAGGGGTTAACGTTAAAAAAAGTTTTAAAATAAGCTTTAAAAAGTTAAAAAATTAAGTTAGGGGGGCGGGGCCGGCCGCCATGCTGACCGGTCGCATGCAAGAGAGGCTCACAAGGGACACAGCCCTATAAGCTGAAATATGCATCTTCTCAGCTAACCTGAGCCCTGAATAAGGACAACAATAGTACATGGCTGTCGGTGTTGCAGCAGACCCCGAGATCGGGAGTTTCTGGAGCCCGGGAGGGCGAGCACAAGGACTTTGGCGTCTGTGGCCTAGTCAAGGAGGGAGCGGGGTGGACGGCCGCCATCCTGGCTTCTCCCCCGGCTATCACACACTGGCTCTCTGTGAGGTCCTGGTCCCATTCCCCCCCCTTTGGACCGGTGGGGGTTATCCCGGTTCCCACTGGTGGGCCCACGACTGTAGGGAGAGGAACACTACCATCTAATCCACAGCCAGTCTCCCTCACTTTGGAGCTAAAATGGCCGCCATCTAAGCCTCCACGAGACTACTCGCGAAGAACAGTCTACAGGCGGAACCCCTACAGAGGTTGTGAAGGGATCCCTGCCTCCACTTGCAGGCTCCACGATACAGAAGGCCCTACAGCTGAAGGAGGACATTCGGCAGCACCCACCCGCATCCAAGTGCAGGAGCTCCGGCAACCACTCACCTAAGCCAAATTCCCCGAGCAGACCTCACAAAGCCGCCTGACACCCGAGAGGACACACTCACGGACTCTGATGCCGACTCCAGCGAGAGCTGGTTCAGATAAGAGCATGTGCTGCGACCGGCAGAGCAGAGCTGGCTGGGTCTATCATTTGGCATGGATGCCTTTCCCCATCATGCTGAGCCAAGCCGGTAGAGGGTGGGGGTGGAGGGGTGCTCCAAACTAGCTAAATCGTATATGAGCCCTTAGCATCAACCCCTGCCTCCCCATATCCCATGTCAAGTCCCCAGTGGTATACTAGCTACTCTTTTAACTAATCTGTTTATGTCTCCTCAATCTAGAACATGCTTATCAACCAACTTAGAGAGATTGTCTAATCATATAAATGCTCTTGTTAGTGTTACATAACCCTCTGGTCTAACCTAAGCTTGTATAATGTGCTGACTCTCACAACCTTTAAATATGCTGTCAGTCAACTAAGCGTAATATATAAACCATTTATGTTTCTATTCCTCATGACGTATACTAGTCGGCCATGCCTGTTATAAAAATGAAAAATGTGCAACTTCCATATGCCATGATAATGTCTTTGATGTAAAGCGTATGTGTGCTGTTGTGGCACGTTACACGTATCTGTTAATCATTTGCACAGAAAAATAAAGAACTAAAAAAAAAAAAAAAAAAAAATTAAGTTAAAAAAAAGTTTTAAGAACGTTTAAGTAAAAAATTTAAAAAAATAAACCCTTTACCCAGTCCAAATAAAAATTAACCCCTTCCCTGCCAGTCGATCACTGCCTACAGTGATCAAAATACAGATATTTGTATATTTGTATAATTCAATATTTTGCTAGCTGGGGTGGGTGGGAGTTATGGGAAAATGGGGAATTTACTGTTAGTGCTGCTTACTGCTAGTTAGGGGTTAACGGTAAAAAAAAAGCTTAGAAAAATGTTAAATCTGTAAAAAAAGTTTCACGAAAGTTTAGGAAACTTTAAAAAAATTCATACGCAAAACAAAAGTTTAAAAAATAGTTTTAAAAAGTTAAAAAAGTTTTAAAAAGTTAGAAAATACATTTAATAACGCTCATTACCACTACACCTGGTACAAGCTAGCGGAAAAATTATCCCACGCTAAGGTTCAAAATATGCCTTTTGAAATACCCTGGGATGTCTTCTTTAAGAAATGGTATGGCTTTATGGGGTATTTGGATTATATAGCCTGGTAAAATACTCTAAAATGGGACATGGGCACAGCGTAAAAATTTAAAGTTTGAAAAGAAATGGAATGGCTGTGTCCCAAATGTGCCCCTCCGATGTCCACATATACCTGGCAAAGGTACATACAGGGGTATTTTTGTACTCAGCAGACATAGCTGAGCAATATATGAAGTATTATACAGTGGTAGTACACATAAGGTTTGAAAAATATACTGTGCAAACTCACTTTGTGTGTCAAAAAGGCAGAAAAAAACACTTATTACCACTACACTTGGTACACGCTAGCGGAAAAATTATCCCACGCTAAGGTTCAAAATATGCCTTTTGAAATACCCTGGGGTGTCTACTTTAAGAAATGGTAGGCCTTTGTGGGGTAGTTTGAATTTAAAACCTGCGAAGATGCTTGGAAATTGCACATAGGCCCAGCGTCAAAATTCAAAGTTCGGTAAAAACTGATATGGCTTGGTCTCCTATATGGCACTGTAGCTTCACGAAATAGTGCCAAAGACATTCATTGGGGGTGTCTTTTTACTCAGAAGACTTAGCTGAGCATAATTTGGGGGTTTTGAACTTAATGGGACATATGAAATATACAAAATGCCCAGCAAAAATGCAATCCGTATGTAAAAAATGCACAAAATAATTTTTTACCACATAATTTGGCATGTAATGGTAAAAAAATGGGGGCATGTTAAGGCACAATATGCACCCTATGAAATACCCTGGGGTGTCTACTTTTACAAATGGTAGGTCTTTGTGGTTTTTTTTTTGAACATTCAAACTGTTATAATACCCCAAATGGAAGCATAGGCTCATTAAATCTGTCTCTCAAAATTCGACTGTGAATACTGAAAAGGACAGGTCTCCTATATGGCACTGTAGCTTCACGAAATAGTGCCAAAGACATACAATGGGGGTACCGTTGTACTCAGCAGAAGTAACTGAACACATAATTAAACTTTGTACAGGAATAGCACACACCAACTTTACAAAATACACATTTACAAAATACAACAAGTTCTTTGTTATGTTTGTGTGCGAAAACCCCCAAAAAACACAATTGTACTCCAATATTTAGCAGAGGTTGGCGGTAAAATGGCTACGTAGAAAGTGTCAAAACAACCTTAGGTAAATAGCCTGTGGTGTCTACTTTATATAAATATATACTTTTGTGTGGCAATTTTTTTTCTTTTATGGCTATTAAGCTTACAAGACAAACATACCAAATTCTAAAATCGCTCCACATTAAAAGTTTATTTTACTCCTTGTGCTTTGTGACCTGTAACTACCAAAAAAAACTGAAAATCCCAGTCACATTATATATTCTGTAAATCAGAACAACTAAATGAATTTATTTTTAATTACTTTCCTTAACCTGCACTAATGGTGCACACATTATTATTGCAAAAACTGTACAAAAAACACATTTTTCATTTTTTTTGCATTTTTCTGTATTTCTTTATAATAAATAAGCATGTATTTATATATATATATATATATGTTACATCAAATGAAAGCCCTTTCTGTCCTTTAAAAAACGGTATATAATATGCGTCGGTGCAATAAATTAGTCAAATGCAAATTGCAGTTGAACGCAAACAGCAAAAAATGCCGTTGTCATAAAGTGAAAGACAAGCTTCCGAAGCTCTGTCCTTAAGGGGTTATATAATGCATTCCTTAGCTCAGGCTAGTTGCTAGTCTTACTGAAAGCAAGAAATGTATGTGTCTTTGTTAGCCTGAAATCCAAAATGGAGTCCGCTCTCTTCTGAGTGACACTGGCAATATACACTTTTAATTTCTATCATAGCACAAAATGTCTGCCGATATAAATATCCTGACAACCTTGTGAGGGTCCGGCGTGCGGCGGTCAGTCCTTAGCAATTGACAAATGTTTGAATTAGTAAGCGGCGGTCGTAGTGTAGGTGCAGTGAGTATTTAGTAGACATGTTAATAGCTTGCCCGGACTCAAATTTGTATTGTTTACGTAGACGTGTTTGATTTGTAGTTGATGTACTTAGAACTTGCCTCATGTGAGTTTGACATCGCTTGACATTTGAAACATAATATTATTGTGACAGAAGGATGATCAGTACTATTGCCTGTATTACACCCGTAATTAATGAAAAAGTTCACCTGAACAGTTTAAGCTTGAAGATACAATATTTAAGCTGGTAAATCTACCCGCATGGTATAAGTAGCACTGAGTACTTCTTCCAATGACAATTAACTTGATGTAACATGGATATATAGTCGGTACTCCCCTTACTTATGTAGACTTAGTGGTTGGTAAATTGTAAGACATAAATGTGTTCAGTTCTCTGTGATGAATGGTATTGTAAGCGTTCAGAATTCCGTGTGTTTGTGCATGTCCCAGAGTGAGGTTAAATAGATATGATCCCGCAGCATGGTCATACTACCTGAAAAATTGGGGACTAAGGAGATACCACTTAAGTAAATTAGCCAGAGTAATTTAGCTAGAGTAAATTGACGGACTATTATAAGTTATATAGGGAATGAATATTATTGAAGTAAACTACATAACTGGCTTGTAGCTACAAAATTAAATTATAGTGTGAAAATATGAGACCCATCGTGCCATTGTGAATTACCGTTATCAAGGCTGACTAATGTTGTTGGGAGTGTGGGCCCAGTCACGTTAAGGTATGAGGGAACTGAGCGAGGGCCATAGTCTTGTCTGTCTTAACAAGTCCCCTGGTGCCGTACCGGATTGAGGAGTTATTCCCCATGAATTTAGGCAGACGCAAGCGTGTTGGTTTGAATAGGGACTAAAAAATAAGGTCTGACTGGAATTGTATCATAATTTTTTTTCCGCAATGAAAGGAGTAATTCAGGGAAGTATTGTTCCGTATTCTGGAATACATAATGCAATGTAAGCATAGTTTATATAATGCATTGGATTTCTGCTCGTTACCCCAGAATCCTCACAGTAACAGAACAACTTGGTTAATCCTACTACTCTGTTACAGTGTGTAGGAGTATCACTGACAGACTAAGTACATCCTGCTTATTAACTACTTGTTAGCAGTTTTATAGGTATAAGTTGTAAACACGTATAACCAGCGACTCTTTAACATATAAGAACACCAAACAGGGAAACCAGTATTAATATCCTGTGTACAGTACATTTAAACCTGTAATTTGTGCTGCCCATGTGAGAGAAAAAATGTTTTACATTTTTTTTTAGGTGTCATTTGGCCAAACAGTAGGTGGCGGTGTTGTGCAGGTTTGACTGATCGTTAGTTTGAATTTAGCTGACCTGGATCTGTTTGTTTAGTTTTGGTGAGAGTAAGTGGATACATTTGTTTGAATGAATGGTGTATGTGCTGGGGGAGGAAGGTTCATGTCTTAGTTTGTGCGTGCGGTTTCCCGTTCGTGTGAAATCTAGCTTCCTGTGAGTTTGTATGGGCGCATGGGTTCCCCGTTCGGTAAATTTAGTGCGTTCGTATGTTTTAACTTGTGAAATAAGCCGTTTCGTGTAAGAGTATTTTGTGCAGTTTCCTGTTCGTTTAGTTTGGTTGTGTGAGTAATTCCGTACGTAATTAGAGGCGTTCGTATGAGTTGATGCGGTTTGTGCGTTTAGGACGTGTCACGTGTAATTCTTTTACTCACTGTTTCCGGTTGCCTGACAGCTGACCAGGAAGTGCGGCAGAGGTACCGGGAACGCGGCAGTGAGGGTGCCCGAGCAGTTGCAGACCAGCGGGAGCGTTTGATTGGGTCGAGGAAGCGCTGGGAGCCTGGAACAAATCCTGGTAAGCCCGAGGGAGGTAGACCACGAGGGAGCCTGTCCTCAGCCTGTCCTCAGGAAACCGAAAGCGGAAGTTTGAGTATATATAGGCCACAACTCCAGGCTCTGCCTTCCCATATATATATATTATATATATATATAAATATATACAGATATATACAGAATCTGGCACTCTACCTTAAAGTTACTGTCCAAAAATAGCCTCGGTGCTGCAGAGCGTGGATAAACAGAAAAAAGATGAGAAGCACACTCCAGAGGACTTAATAATTAATTTTTATCGGTGTTAAACAGAATCGACGTCTTTGATAAAGACCTGCGGGTCGAAACGTCGATTCTGTTTAACACCGATAAAAATTAATTATTAAGTCCTCTGGAGTGCGCTTCTCATCTTTTTTTCTATATATATATATATATATATTTTTTTTTTTATTTTTTTTATGTTAAAAATGCATTTCTGAGGAGGCGGAGCCAAGCAACGGAGCTGAATGGCCGCATGTTCTCTGAGCTCCAGGCCATCAAACGAAATACCAAGCGATTACAAGGGTCTTTCACACCCCAAAACCAGGATAATTGAGCCCACAGCACACCCTCACGATATGGGGAGAAAGACCAAGAAGCCTAGGGCCGAGAAACCGATTATGGGCATGAACATCGGCGATCTATGGTGCCAGGCCCGGAGGGGAGCAGAGCCTAACATGGCCGACCTCTCCGACGACTCGGAGATCTCCGAGGACTTTTCACTGGGAACACCAGGAGGTCAGATACCCGAGCAGAGAGCTATTAAACCCATCACCCCTCACCTAGACTCGGCCCCGGTGACGACCGCAATCTTGAAGGGCCTCTTAGCGGAGCTCCAACACACAATCCAGGCCGACATGGCCCAGATCCGAGGGGACTTACAAGGCCTCATGACCCGCATGGGCGCTATAGAGAACGACGCCCAGAAACAGGCCCAACACACAACACGTCTCCACACAGCTATACAAGAGCTACAAACCCAACATAGCAAAATGGATAAAAAGCGCGCAGAGCTGGAGGACCGGAGACGCACACCGAACCTCAAGTTAAGAGGCATTTCAGAGGAGATCCCGGAAAAGGAGCTGCCACACTTCCTACGTCGACTTCTCACTGGACTGCTACCCCATAAGCAGGCCAAACAGGTGGGAGTGGAGGGGCCATTCCGACTTCGTAAACCGGCGACAGCACCAACGTCAGCACCGAGAGATGTCTTGGTAAAATTCCACAGCAACGACGACAAAACTGCTCTAATGAACGCTGTTCGAAACAACTCACCATACCCCTTCGTAGGCATGCAACTGACGTTCTATGCAGACCTGTCTGGAGACACCATGGCGTGGAGGAGGTCGCTTAAGCCTTTCACGGCGTTACTCCGCACCAACGGCCTCAGATACCGATGGCGACTGCAACGCACACTTGAGATACTACACGGCACCGACACTCACTCTGTCAGTGACCTTAAGGAGGCAGTCGGCCTGTTACCCACACTGGGACTACCAACAAACGCCCTGGACACAGCACGGCGGCACCCCTGCCTCACACTTGGAATCCAGCAACGACACGTCCCTTCATACCACGGGGAGCGAGGCAAGATGAACGGGCAGCTGTCAATACCTGAGCGGCCCTAGATAGCCTGCTGAGACGGGCCTGAACTTGCCTCATCACTGAAGTGTATTTTCAATTATCTTAATTGACTCATTTTGTGTACTTAACTTGCTTAGTTGTAAGCTTGTTTAATTTGTTATTATTTTACCATCTTTATTCTTCTGGTATTTCTCAATAGGCATCATTTGTAGAGAGGCCTCTCACGCTAACTAAACCACCTTTTCCATAGTAAACACTCATTTTTACTTAAACCACAATCTTTCAACTAGCAATTCTAAAACTGTTCCTGCCAACAAGCATGTTATGCATAGACCGCTTAGACAGGAATGTTAAATCTGTTTATGTCAAAAAAAAAAAAAATGTGCTGAGCTTTCCTCATGCTGACCAACTGTTAACATATGTGGTTATATACTTGTCACTGCTGTTGGGGCATGGCGAGCCCTCTTGTTATACTTTCATGCACTCCAAAAATAAAGAATTTAAAAAATAAATAAAATGAATTTCTGATTGTACCTTATTTTTTACATTTTGCAACTTCCAATGGGTTCATTTTATTTTCAAACAATAAACATTGTGGTTTAATTATCTAACTTGGAAATTTAGTAGAATTGTCAAGTGAATTGCAAATTGCATCCCAGTTTAGTAAATACACCCATTGTATGCCCTGCCTGTTTGAACTCAGAACTCTAATTGTATTGTATGTAATTAGATTGCATTTTTATATTCCTATAAATTTTAATATATATTGCCAATGTACTTTAAGAATAAAAGCAATATACATGTTCTAAAATAAATTTGCATCTGATTTGGATTCTTCATATGAGGAGACTTGGTTTGGAACAGATTCCCAGAATAGTCCTAACATACTGTATGACTCATGCATTGGCTTACGGTTGATTTGTGTGGGCGCAGTATTCTACGCAGAGATGCCTCTGTAAATCAGCAAATAGTAACCTACATGAGACAGCTGCCTTCCCCTCCTACCCACCCCTCTGCCACCATGAAAAGGACAAGTTGGCATTCTATTACCACCTGCACTGCTACAAGCCTTGGCACTGAGATTGCACTTCACAATTAACATTTATTCCCCAAGCTGTTTCGGTAATTGTTACTTTTCATTTATTTAAATGCAACATTTAACTACAATGCAAGATTCTTTTTTTTTATTGTAGCAGCACTGAGTATTTTATTGACTAAGACTCCAGATACACATCACACAGCAGCATATAAAGTGATATCTGAAAAGAAAACAATAATGAAAAAAATAATAACTAAACCAAAAAAAAGAAAAGAGCTAAACTAAAGTTGATTGTGCAATTATATAATGGTATCATGTAATTGTATTTGCTATAAACTAGACTTTGCGATTTGCAATCAGGCGATTCTTTAACCCCTTAAGGGTGGGCTAGCCCTAGTTAACATATCGAGTGTAACTACTCAGGGTTGGGGTTAGAGATTGTGGAGCCAACTTAGCATGTCTGAGCACTAGCATGTGTGTATGTTAACAGTGTAGGGAACCAACGTTATGCACGTGTAAGCTCGGGTACATTATTCCCAAATTTTCATAGTGTGGTACTGTGTAAGTTAGGCATGTGTCCCAGGCTAGCAGTTATAGAGGGTTTCAATAGCGTCAGTCCTACCCCCATTATCGGCAGACGTGATATGAGATACAGCAGGGCAGTCCAGATCATGCCACTCCAATGGCCCAAGGCCTCTGCGAGAGCACCTTTGCAGTTCCCAGCACTTTGGTCCCGCATGATTCCGCGAGTGATGTCCCAGCTGGCAGAATGCTTGGTTTGAGAGCGAGGTTGTTCCCGCCTGTGGCGTGTAGCTTGTATCCAGAGTGCCTTCCGTTTAGCCTTCCGTTTAGGCGTACAGGACCGGGTACTGTGTTTCACAGGGCGTGGACGGGCCGTGGTTTGGTGGGCTTTCCTCCCTGGATGCGCTGAGCGGGCTGTGGAGAGCTGAGCTTTGCAGGGCTGGAACCTCCGTGCTCCTTCTTCTCTGCTCTCCTCTGCAGTCCTAGCCTGTCTGTGTTCAAGCTTCAGCCAGAAGGCTCGAAAGAGCTCGTCTAGCCGTTTTTCAAGTGATTCCTGTGGGCCTCCAGTAGTTTCTGTAGGTACTATGTTCGCCATCTTAGCTAGTATGCTTGTCATGTGCCTCTTGCCGCACGCCGCGAGTACAAGATTTTTAATTATATATATATATATATATATATATATATAAAGAAGTAATGAAGGGAGCACACTAGGTCTTAAAAATAGTGCAAAATTATTTACTGCATTCCAAAGAATACATCGCTGTGGTATACAAACAAATCAAAGTTTCGACCCTGCTGGGTCTTTATCAAGATCACGTGATCTTGATAAAGACCCAGCAGGGTCGAAACGTTGATTTGTTTGTATACCACAGCGATGTATTCTTTGGAATGCAGTAAATAATTTTGCACTATTTTTAAGACCTAGTGTGCTCCCTTCATTACTTCTTTTTATATATATAACGCGGGATTGCACCTGGGCTTATAATACTTTAAGCTAGTTGAAAGGAGGAGTGCCTGGCTTTGGAATTTTTTATATATATATATATATATATATATATATTTATTTTTTTATTATAGAGAGAGCACTATTTCTGCCTTATCTTTCTCCCTTGCCGGTACATCTCTACCCTGAGAAACCTACCGAAATATACCATCACCTATATCCTACCAGTGGGGGATCAACGCCACTAAATGCAAGTCATACTTGAGTTTGTACTAGGTCTATAATAGGTGAGTACGATCACAACGGATTCTACATTTCCTAACATGCCTGTGACATACTACACCATTTTAGTTATTTTCTTTTTTTATGTTCTAATTGGATAAACTTACACTACCATCCCAAGACCTTCACGATACAGATCTACATAAGTACCTCAAATACTGGACTTCTTACTAATTCCTATATTTTATACTTCGGACTGTAATACAATTCTGTTTGGCTTTTTAATGTAAGTACAATTTTTTATACTTTTGATTTTTAGAATACACAATTTTAAATAATTTCTGTGGCACAACCTAATAATGATACGATTGTACACGGCCACTAACAGGGCCGGACTGGAAAGAAAATTCCGGGCATATTTTAATTACAGCGGCCCACTGAAAAGGGGGCGGGGCTAGATAGGGTGTGTTTTGTCATCACCAATGACAAGCACGCCTCATCACAAAGTGAGCATGTTGGTTTCATGCTCTTCCACGGCAGACCATGCGCAGAGCTCTTCTTAACCCCTTAAGGACACATGACGTGTGGGACATGTCATAATTCCCTTTTATTCCAGAAGTTTGGTCCTTAAGGGGTTAAAGAGCTCTAGCATGAGAAAAAGGCCCTGTATTTGTTCTGCACAGCTCAAGCAAATTTTATAACATGCTTGCACTGTGTTTGCTTGACATTTTTTCTCTGGTGTTTCCATAGATGGGATACCAGGAGACAGGAATGACAGGAAAAAGTATTGTGCAGTGTGTGAGGATGCTGTGTGTGTGTGTGAGTGCAAGAGGGTTGCAGTGTGTGTGTGATGGTGCTGTGTGGGTAAGGGTGCTGTGTGTGTGAGGGTGCTGTGTGTGTGTGTGTGTGAGGGTGCTGTGAGTGTCAGGGGTGCAGTGTGTGTGTGAGTGAGGGTGCTGTAAGTGTCAGGGGTGCATTGTGTGTGTGTGAGAGTGTTAGTGAGGGTGCTGTGAGTGTCAGGGGTGCTGTGTGTGTGTGAGTGAGGGTGCTGTAAGTGTCAGGGGTGCAGTGTGTGTGTATATAATGGGTGCAGTGTGTGTGAGGGTGCTATGTGCGTAGGAGGAAGCTGTGTGTGTGAGGGTGCTGTGAGTGTCAGGGGTGCAGTGTGTGTGTGTGTGTGAGGGTGCTGTGAGTGTCAGGGGTGCAGTGTGTGTGTGAGTGAGGGTGCTGTAAGTGTCAGGGGTGCATTGTGTGTGTGTGAGAGTGTTAGTGAGGGTGCTGTGAGTGTCAGGGGTGCTGTGTGTGTGTGAGTGAGGGTGCTGTAAGTGTCAGGGTGCAGTGTGTGTATGAGGGTGCTGTGAGTGTCAGGGGTGAAGTGCGTGTGTGTGAGTGTAAGTGAGGGTGCTGTGAGTGTCAGGGGTGCAGTGTGTTTGTGTGAGTGAGGGTGCTGTGTGTGTGTGTTGTGAGTGTCAGGGGTGCAGTGTGTGTGTGCAAGTTAGGGTGCTGTGAGTGTCAGGGGTGCAGTGTGTGTGTGTGTGTGTGTGTGTGTGTGAGTGAGGGTGCTGTGAGTGTCAGAGGTGCAGTGTGTGTGTGTGTGTGTGTGTGTGTGAGTGAGGGTGCTGTAACTGTCAGGGGTGCAGTGAGTGTGTGTGTGTGTGTGTGTGAGTGTAAGTGAAGGTGCTGTGAGTGTCAGGGGTGCAGTGTATCTGTGTGAGTGAGGGTGCTGTGAGTGTCAGGGGTGCAGTGTATGTGTGTGAGTGAGAATGGTGTGAGTGTCAGGGGTCAGTGTGTGTGTGTGAGGGGGGTGGGTACTGGTGCATGAATATGTTTGGAGGGCTTATTTGTTGGGGAGGGGGGTGGGGCAGGTTATCAAAGTATATTAATAATAAAAAAAAGGCATTGATTGTATCCCCCTTCCCTTCTTACCTCTAGCCTGGGAGGGGGGACTGTGCTGCCATACATCCCTGGTGGTGCTAGTGGTGCCATTTCAACGCTCCGGATCTCACGAAAAGAACCCGGCCGAGCTGCAAGATAGAGCTCCTCCGGGTTGCTCTCCTGTCTTTGATCTCCCCACCGGCCCGTCATGGAAAACAGCGGAGCCGGCGCTCGGATAGTGCCGGCCCTGCATGGACCGGCCGGGCAGATCCTGTGACCTCCCCTGCCGGCCTCGGCAAATGGGCATCGCGGCCCACCGGGCATTTGCCCGGTGTGTCCCATGGCCTGTCCGGGCCTGGTCACTAACAGTCTATATGGAAAGCAGAATTTTGTTTTCCAGACGGGTTTACTGTGTACTGTTTCAAATGTCAGAAGCAGCCAACAACACACAGAGCCCACTCTAAGCAGTCACAGAATTAGAGTCACAGTACTACTATCACCACTAGAACACAGGAATAAATAGCATCAGCAGCATCAGAATGCCAGGATCAGAGGTAACAGGAGAGGGAAATAAGAGAGGAGCAGGCAGGGAAATGACGAGTCCCCAATGTCTTGTATAGGGGATGAATCGTTTGTAGTTTAGCAACGAGAATCATTATTATTAACCAGAAGAAATAGTGGAGGAGATTCGGAAGTAAATTGGAAGCTGCTGATTTTCCTCTCAAGTTAGTTGGTCACCTCCAGCAAATCCTTCTCTTACAAGATAGGACCATCACTACCACCAGTACAACCGCTAACCACAGTAGTGACCAATGCCACTACCGACCACACTGACACTATTACCATTTCCAACAGCATTAGCACGAGTATTGGCATTACTGCACAGTAACTTGCCCATGAGTAGAAGAACAGTAAGCAGAGTATAGTATGTGGCGTTGCACGAACGTTTGGGATCACTTTGAAAGTTTAGGAAAAGGCCCAGGATTTATGTACGTAGGAATAGAACTTATTATTTTTGTCATGTCAACTCACATACTGTGCACATAGATCAGCTCCTATCTCATCATGAAGCAAATTTGTCTAAACAGTACCTTCCATCTGCATCGTCAAACATCATATACAATATCAAGTATCCAATGAGATTTCCCTCGCCCCCCCCACATCCAATTGAACTGTAGCACGGTTATTCACTAAACTCCAAATTTTAGTGAATTAAATTTAAATAGTGAAATTAAGGCTAAAATAGCTGCTTTGTAAACATTTTATTAAAAATTTAAAAATAAAATTTTACAGTTTTAACTTCTCAATTGTCATTTTCATTAAAATATTTAAATCTCCCGAACTGTCAGGAATTCAAGGTAAACGGTTTGTGGCAAAACCGACCTTGCCACTGGGCATTGGAGAAGACTGATTGCCAGCCTCCTGCCATGTGACTATGGCCCCTGGGATGTATTGCCCTTTAAAGACCTTATTGAGGTTTATGGACTTTCATTGGACTGGTGCTGGCCCTTTAAGCACATTTTTGGGACTTGGGGAAAATTGGGACAATGCCCCTTTAAGACTGTGTCGCCAGACTTGTATGGGAGACTGCCCCTTTAAGCCTGTGTCCCCTGTGTCCCCAGACTTGGCTAAAGTACTTTATTCGTGGCTTTTTTACACTTGGTTCAGTAAATGGGGCTTACTAAACCAAGTACCACACAGGCGGACTGCCCAGAAGTGGAAGTGTGCAGGCAATTTACCTCCCAGGCTGGGAGCCTGCTGTAGGTAAATTGCCGACCGCTGGGTGGCCGCAGTTTGTGCAAACGAACACGTGGTGGCGGCCATCTTTGTTCATTCGAACGAGGTCAGCGGTATGTGTAGCCAAATCCATGGAACTGAAATCGGCTACACATTTAGACGAACACCGCTGACCCTTACCTTCTCCTACACTAAGTTTGAAGCTGCAGAGACTAAGTCCTGTTCGTCAGTTTGAACTCACTGTTATACTGAGCCAAATGCACGAACGGCCCCGTTCGTGCAATCGAATGGGACTTAGTAATTTTTCTGTGTAAAATAGACCTAGACAACCTAAATCTATGGAACTGTTTTGGGCAGGAAAATGTGCTTGCGGTCGGTCATAAAGGACTTCCAGCTAACTTTTTAAATACTGGATGGATTTGGCTGAATTTTGGTTATGTTAATATTTAAAGTATGCTGGTCTGAAAATGTATGTTTTTTAACCGATTGTGTTCAGTAATTATATCACAGGCAGAGGGGAGGATTTTCTGGTAGTGAATGGGTGTGGGTTTACTGTATGTTACATGCTTTATTGTTTATTTTACAAAATCCTGTGGGTGGTACTGTATCTGTACAACCTGCATAAAAGAAAGCCCTTTGGTGCCAAGTAATTCAGTTCTACTTCACCCTCAATTTGGAGTGCCGTCTCTTATTTGGGGAATCTGCTAAAAGGGATTGCAATGCTAGTCATACTCCCTTGCTATATCACTACTAAGCTCTAGTTATGCTCCCTTGCTATATCACTACTAAGCTCTTGTAAGAGCTTGTTCCTGTCTGGCTCTCTGAAGGAGTCTACGGTGGTTATGGTGTCTGCTGGAGTGCTGGAAACCCTCAGGAAGCGCTAGGAGCATCCTTCAATGGAGGTACCCAGTCGGGGTGCCCGTCGATCCGTTACAAGTTTCTTTGGCTGTACATTTATAAAAATGCCCAACAATTCTCACTTTAGTGAATGAGCATGTGTTCATTTATAGTGAATTTAAAATTTTAGTTCAAAAGAATCAAATTGAAAACATATCTTTGCATTTTTTTCATTACAGACCAATAAAATTGAGATTCCCTTTGAATTAATTTTAAATTTGTGGTTCTACTTACAGTTCCCTATAGTGCTTTGCTTTTCTGTGTACCTTGTATTTTGACCTGTGCTTTTCTGACCATTATCATTTCTGTATTCCTGACCCGGCTTTTGTATCTCGCTACTGTTATTTCTGGTTCCCTCGACCATGGCTTGTCCCCGACTATTCTTTATCTGTCTAGCATTAAGTCCAGCCATTCTAAGGCCCAGTATATTTTCTTCCATTACATCCTGTGTGTTGGGTCTCTTAGGAATCTTGACAGAAACAAAAGAAGGGAACTGTTTTAGTTTTTTTTATGTCTACCTGCTTCTTCTTGCCTAATGCCTATGCTTCCCACACGCACTCCACAAAGGATAGTGATCTAACCAATCAGTGTCCTATTCCTAGGAATGCTGGAAAAGTGCACTGGGCATGCCTGACAGGCTTACACATATTAAGTTGGAAGATCTTTTCACCTTGCAACATTCTGACAAAGGGTTACAAGAGGAAGTCTAATCAGTGTGATCATGCAGAGCAGGCTTTGGGTTGTTTTGCTGCACAATGATGCTGTTATTTGTGGGTTGGTCTGAAACTGAGAAGGGTGTGTAAGAGAGAGGGGATGGGGAGGCTGAAGCTAATGCTTTAATGCTGTGTTTAGATTAATGTCTTTGCATTTTTTTCAAACGTGTTCCCTGTAATGACGAAAGTTCAATAAATAAATTGCACGTATGTAATTTGTCATGTCTAACACAGACAGATATGCTTAGTTTAAAGATAGCCTGATTAACTAAAGACGTTTTCTTCTGTAATGCACCTTTGTGTATGGTATGGTAGCTTCAAAGTATTTAATGGATATTTAGGGTGAGTGGTTTACACTATATTATTTTATGTTTCATAAATAAATTCACAATATAATTCATTACATATAGATATACTGCTGAATACATGATTATTTACTTTGGATTTGCAGTATATTGTTATACAATTTATTTAATTGCATGACCTGAATAATTCATGCTTTCCTTTGTCTGTCTATTTTATTTTATTTTATTTTATTTTATGGTTCTAAATAGAAACCTTTAACAACCATCACACCCTAATCTGCTCTACTAATCACTCAGTGACCCACTTATTCTGAATGTGGTTTCTCTCCAAGCTGGTCATAAACACATGGAATTTGATCGCAATTCATATTATTCTAAGCATTCGCTGGCAGCATCGAGGCATCCTGTTATTGCAGTATACCAAGGGTTCCGCAATATTTACTAGTCCTTATGCTCCAGTTAATTGAAATGCTCATAATATAAACTATTACACAGTTTACTGCTGATACTCCACTACATTTTTTGCGATTTTTTTTTTTTTTTTTTAAAGTATGGATGAAAAATCAAGTGGAATGAAAATCCAGTGAAACAAATACTACTGTAGGTGGTCCATCTGTGAATTCTAGATCGCAATGGTTTGATAGAATGGTGAAAAGATGTAAATTTTTCTAAGACAGGAATTACAAACTCTGCCTAGCAGTTGTTGATGACCCAGAACCTCCAAAACTCTTTGAATTTTGCAATAGATGGTTCGAAAAACCATGGAAGCTCTAATTCAGCAACATCTGGGGAATTTGAGATGCCTGATGTAAAGTTACAATTTTTACAGTCTTCTATGGCATTTCTTTCTCAATAGAAATATTTGTGAGGGGGTACACAGCACAAACAGAATGTAACCTGTAAAGTTTAAATTTGCTAGGAACAAACAACAACCTAAGAATAGTGGTTAGATGATTTATTATGCCGGCTGCTTGGAACGAGATCTGGCACTCAGGCAAAAATAGTAGATCTCCACCATTGTACAACTATGACAATGTTTTGTTAGCTGTAGATCTACCATTTGCGCATCCCTGCAGAATTATGTGTGAGCAGTGCCTGTGTGTGCATGTAGGCATGTCTTTGTATAGGGTGTGTTTGTGTATTTGTGTGCATAGCTGAAGTTAAAATGCAGGTGTGTGTTTGTGTATTGGTGTTTACATGCAAAGCTGTTTGTGTACAGTGTTGATGTTTGAATGCAGGAATTTTTCTGTTTAATGAACCCCAGCATTTTAATTCCAGGGGGGGGGGAGGGGGGGGAGATTCTGTGTAGGGTTAGCATTTTAATGCTGGGATACATTTGTGTGTAATGTCAGCATTTGAATGAAGAGGTGCGTTTGTGAGTAGCATCAGTGTTTGAACGCATGGGTGCATTTATGGATGATGTTGGTGTATACATGCAGGTGCATGTTCACATATACACCTATACTGCTACACAGAGATGCACACAGACACATACACATAGAAATACTCTAAGACATACACACAGATATACACAGATTAACACACTTGAACAGATAGAGTGACACCACAAGTTTACTGCTCCTGACGACGGCGTGCTGTAACGCCGAAACGCGCGTCGAGCTAGCCTCTTTATTTATTTAATCACTCTGCACTTTATAGGTAGCACCAATGATTTTTGTTTAATGCAACTCAAGTTATTGAGATAGGCAGGGACTGGGTAGGGACTTGGAACTTGGTAGGCACAAGTGGATTATCCACTGTGCTGAGGTATTCAGGGACAGTCTACTCACTATAGGAGTCTTTGCTTTGGACTCAGCACCCTTGGGGGTTTAGTGGGGATTTTTTCCTTACAGAGCTGTCTTCCCTTTTTTTAGCCCTATTTTTCCAAGTCCTCTCTACTACTCTGTGTTAAGTTACTGTGAGTCTCTTTATCCGGATGGGGGACTCTCCGAAATAGGACAAAGACTAGCTTGTCTCCCTGTTCAGTGAGCAGCTGTCTTAGTATTATCCCCCCAGGATTGGTCCAGTACTACTCCCCTGCCTACCTATTTTATTTATTTTGTGTTTCCCTTTAGGATTATTAAAAGGTAGGGACTTCCCTTCCCTCATTACTCTCCATTTGGGCTTATTTTGGCCCTTCCTCTTTTCTCTATTTTGCGTTTGTGAGTAGCATCAGTGTTTGAACGCATGGGTGCATTTATGGATGATGTTGGTGTATACATGCAGGTGCATGTTCACATATACACCTATACTGCTACACAGAGATGCACACAGACACATACACATAGAAATACTCTAAGACATACACACAGATATACACAGATTAACACACTTGAACAGATAGAGTGAGCACACACTGACATTTATATAAACACTGACACACATGAACACACATATACACACATGCACACATCCATAAACACACACACATATGCACTTGACTTACCCTCACTTGGAGTCCAGCTCTCCTCTTGCTGTCTCCCTTCTTGCCCTACTGAGCGTTATGCAGCCCCGCCTCTGTAGGTGCCAGAATTTCTGGCAATGTCGGCACAACCGGGAAGGGCCCTGTGTGTGGCACAACCGGGAAGGGCCCTGTGTGTGGCACATGGGACCAATGCCAGTGGTAAACCCCCTTTTTCGCTGGAGAAATGGTGCGGTCACACCAGCTGCACCACTGATAGTTACACTTCTGGTATTAGGAATACAAATGTGTACTCCCAATACTGTAGTGCCATGTTGAAAGTTTAGGTTTCCTGGCATTCCCTTGAACAAAATTAAAAAGCAGTTATGCTTAGACATGTGCAATTCATTTCATTCCGAATGTACATTCAAAGAATTTAGTGCAATTCGGACATTCAGATGCTTACGAATGTCCGAGGTGCCAAACCGAACCGAATGACATTGGTCCGAATTGATGAAAAAAGTGGCAAAATGAGAGGGAGGGAAAATTACGTAAATGATGACAGGAATTTTGACCAATAAGCTAATTCCTGGCACTGGGAGCCCTATATATGTGTAAGTGGTTGTGGTGACAATCCTGGCATTGGGAGCCCTATAGATGTGTAAGTGGTTGTGGTGGCAGTCCGGGCACTGGGAGCCCTATAGATGTGTAAGTGGTTGTGGTGGCAGTCCGGGCACTGGGAGCCCTATAGAAATGTAAGTGGTTGTGGTTGCAGTCCATACACTAGGAGCCCTATAGATGTGGTTGTGGTGGCAGTCCTGGCACTAGGAGCCCTATAGATGTGGTTGTGGTGGCATTCCTGGCACTGCGAGCCCCCTGCCCATTTCTCTAATGGGCAGGGGGCTCCCAGTACTAGGACTGCCACCACAACTAACACAGGTCCCCCATGATGGGGCATCTTCTAAAATACAGTGCCCCCACCCATGGGTGCTATTCATTGTAGCGAGAACCTAGGGCCCCCCCCTGTGCTCCACCCATGATTGGCAGGTAGGGACCCTAAATAACAAAAGGGGGTGACCTATTGTCTCCCCCCCACCCTCGGCCCCCACCCATGAGTGGCAGGTGGGGACTCTAATTAAATAAATAATGGGGGGACCTAATGCCCCCCATGGTCCCCACCCATGAGCGGCGAATGGGGACTCTAATTAAATAAATATTGGCGGGACCTAATGTCCCCACCCATGAGCAGCTGGTGGGGACCCTAATTAAATAAATAATGGCGGGACCTAATGTCCTCATAAGCGGCGGGTAGGGACCACAAATAATAAAGTGACTAGGGGTCCCAAATCCCCTAGTCAATCCCCCTACCCCCAATAAAAATACCCTACCTAACCCCCTCACCCTAATAATAGTGGGGGGGGGGGCAGTAAACTAACAGCATGTAAAATAAAATATCATACTTACCATTAGATGTCTTCTTTCTTTTCTTTCTTCATCACCAAAAAAGACCAAATAAAAGTCCAAATGGTAAGTATAAAATTGTCCCATCGCAAAATTGTCCCAACGCAACTGTTAAAATAAAAAAAAAAAGGAATAAAATATTCAAATATCAGTAAAAAGAGTCCAATTGGAAGGATCTTAGTCAGATCAAATATTGAATAAAGTGCTTGATCGGGAGTAATATCCTCGCTGTCTTTATCCGGATGAATCCGCACATATGAAAGACAAAACCAGATACAAGGAACTAACAGTGCAATATGAACAGTCCAGCATATAAGAAAAGGCATACAATTCTCACAGCTCGAAAACTTATAGCGAGGAAATGGGAAAACTTCCTTGATACTATCCATACATCAGCTAAAGGCTGGCATCGATGTACAGAAAAATTACGAAACGTGAATTACATCCATATTCCCCCCCCAATAAACTAACCAGGGAAACATGGAGTATCTGGGACGCATGGAGATCGGGTAACCCAAACCAACTGTAAATGATTCTGAAATGGCAGCACTGTATGGAAGGGACTAGTTGTTACAATGTGACTGTCAGGATGCTATCCTGACAACCAAGATATTGTTTTATTTTATTCTGTATTATTACTGCAATATCTGTTTTCTCGCCACTAGTCACCTCAGTCGCTCTCACCTGCATAGCATTATAATCCAAACCTGCTACAAAAGGCTACACCCAACTCATCTCAGCGCCTCTACATTGAGAGAAGTTGTGTTCTAAACCTGACATGTCTTCTGCTCCTGGCTCATTCTGAAGAAAACCTGCTCCACCCTTACTTACCTTCAACCATCCTAATTTATTCCAACCTGATCTCCAAAACGAGCCAACTTTATTTCTATACTGGACTTTGTTTTCATATTGATTTAGTTCCAACCTACCTGGATATTACAGAGACATTCTTATCATTTGCAAGTATCCTCAAAGACCCTGAAACTGCAGCTCTGATTACAAACCAAAGCGGCGGATCACCTCAATTGCTACTTTAACTTGTTTTACTTTAGCTTTTATGTTCCTGTTTAGTTTTATCTGATTATACCCCTGCTACCTGATAACCCGCTTAAAACATATTGCCTAAACCTTCTCTTCTGTTCCTTCTATTAACTGGAGCCTATAATTTCTCTTATAGGTTATCCTGTTTCTTTATGTCCTGTTCTGGGGCATATTGCCTGAATCCTGTTTTCCCTCAAGATTTGTTCCTATAATTTCTCTTATAGGTTTATCTTCATTCTCCTACCTATAACTTCTTTTATAGGGTTACCTATTTTCATCTTTGGGCTGATTGTCTAAACCTTTTTATTTCATAGCCTAGTTATTCTTAGTGGTAATCTTTCTCTCTTTCTCCTATAATTTATATTATAGGATATCCTGTTCACACTATGTCTAAGATCACAAATAAATTACCTGAAGTCAACCCTGGCATAAGTCTCCTCTCTGACCTGCTCAGAATCATGACAGTGACAAGGTACACGGTAGGACGCCAAATAAGCTATGGCAGGCCTTGAACAGTCGAATGGATAGTCTTTACTACTGTCTAGTTAGTATTATGGATGATATGTTGTCGATGTTACTCCTGTTCTCTCCATCCCCCCCCCTCCTTTCTGTACCCCGACCCACTTTACTGGAGAAACAATAAAAATCTTCAAATGAAAATAAAAAGGTTGACTATCCCTGATCTAACATAATGGTGGTGGGCATGTTCTCTCTTTTTTTGCGGGGGGGGGGGGGGGGGGGCAGCATTTCATCCTTTGACCAAGGCAGCACAATGTCTTGGGCCGGACCTGCTATTGTGTCACTTTAACTTTTAAATAGATTATTGCTTCTCTTGTGGTATTCAATGACTGCAGCTGTCTGTTTCTTCCAGTTTGAAAACAAGTACGGACTACTGAAGTTCACTTTCTCACTTCTATAATTAACAGTACCTAGAGAGAATTAAAACAATATGTGTATTCTCTAATGAACGTGTTTAGAAATTATTCATTTGGACAAGAAATGAATGCTAGCTATTGACAGGACAGAAAATCACATATTATGTCTCAGAGTCAGCCCAGTCCCTGCCTATTAGTGTAAAACTCCTTCTTTGGGAAAAAGAAGTCAAGAGATTAATATATCTTCCTTAGTATCACACCTCCCATCTACTTGCTCTGTTATACTTACTTTGTATATACTGTGATGAATCTGGTGCAAACAGAAAACAAACTAAATGCACTTTGTCACAAAGCTATGCAGGACATGGTTTTTATAATGCTAGAAACCTATCATAAATCCATTCTTACTGGTAACCTTCATACATTTATCTGTGAATCCTACCAATGATTCTTACATCGTCGGGAAACCTTATCTTGACAGATAACATGTCTAAGACCTGGTTTATGATTATATAAAGCTGAGAGAGCTGCTAATTTCTTCATAGACAGTTTAACTGGTTTTCCACACATATTTGGGCCTAAATGGCCACAGAGACCACAGCCATGTACGTTTTGATGGCAGACATCTTCTTCAAGTCTGCTAATTCCAGGGAAATGAGGAATTAGCTTTACAGAAGAGGTCAGATCCCAGGACTCCAAACCTTACGCTGTAACCAGTGATAAAAATGAGAGTGAACTACAGATGTCCATTATCATACCTTGGGCAGTCGCACCTGTGAGTCTAAACACCTCCAAGTCAAATGCCACATGACGTCCTGATGCTCCACATGCAGAATCTGCTCTGCACTCCGTTGTTCTTGCGAGGTTGCCATACCACCATGGCAACTTCACGACACCTAAAGGAGTCCTTAAGAGTACAGGACCCTGTAGGTTTAGGTCTTTTCATAATACAAATGGTAAGGGTCATAACAGTAGGAGACATCATCCACCATGCACAGGTCACATCCCGTTATGTGAATTGATGCAGGGTGACGAGGATGTCCAATAGTATTTTGGTTGTCTCTCTAAATTCTTCCCTCTTTCTGAGGATCATTGCCTTGTCATGGTTTATTATAGCCCGAGAGTGTGTTCTGATAACTTAGTGTTTCTCGTTACTGACCCGGCTTCATACTGACTCTCCTGTTTTTCTGTAATCTCGACCCCAGCTTGTTTAATCGTGTTTTGTGTACCACTGGCATCCCTGACCTTGGCTTGTGTACTGAGTCTATATTTTTGCCTATCTAGGGCACACGTTAAGTCCGTCCATGCTAAGGTCTGGTATACGTATCTCGCTCTTTCTATCTCCTTCATTCTACGTAGTGTGTCCCTTTTTTGTGTATGGTTACCCCATTCTGATACACATTACAGGAAGTGATATCACAGGACTCCAGAAACTTTGCCCGCACGCTGTACTACCACACAAGGATGAACGAAAAAACATGTGCCATATTAAATGCAGACCCACCTATCTTCATTACCCCCCATATCTCAGTGGAATTTGGAACAACATTTGGAAATAGAGGGCCACTTTAATAACTTGGTACACATCACAGGTCACAGAATAGACAAATCTTATGAACAAAACTATAACAATTAAAGGAATAGAAGATTCCGTTAATGAGAAGACAAACTCTGCTTATTTTTACTAATAATTAAATGTTTGGAACTATTTCTGTTGTAGCTGATCTGAGGCAGTACTTCAGATGACAATTTAATTCTCATGTCCGAGTCACAGTGAAGGTCAACGATCTCCTGGAGTCTCTATTACATTCACAGGAAGGGCTTAGCTACAACGTTTAGGGTCCTGTCTTGAAGGTAAAAAATTAGTTACATTCTTATTATAGCTGGTACTTGGAGTTATAATTTAATCTGAAAACTTTGATGTGATGCAACAGTAACTCAACTAACTAAAGCTTTGCCGGCCACAATGAAGTGTCTGGTGGCCCATAACTGAGCACCTCTGCCATACATCTTCTCCCCCTTTCTTTTCCATTTCCAGCCTTACCCTTATCCCTATGTCCTCTATCCCCTGCTTCTCCTTTAAACGCCCCCGTTCTTTTTTGTGTTTTTTCTCTTTTTTCTGTTTTCTCACTCTCTCTTTAATGCCCCCATCTATTCCACAATCTAATTCCAACTGTAATTTTAGTTCTTGCAACATGTAACAGTATTCATTTTCCCACCAGTCCTATTTGATTTCAAACTCAGTATATTTTTGTCACTGATGAGTTCTTGTTAAAACATCTGTCAAATGTACATTTACATATGACACAACTCATAGTTAAATGTTTTAAACCTACTACTTTTTTTTTAGCCCTCACTTACATAACACAGTTTATAAGGTTGCACAAACGCTGGCAGTTGCGTTTAAAAGCTTGACGTTGCATCCAATTGTGATGTCAATCTGTTCATTATTCCTGAAGTTA
The DNA here is from genome assembly GCF_036172605.1 of Pelobates fuscus. Taxonomy (NCBI): domain Eukaryota; kingdom Metazoa; phylum Chordata; class Amphibia; order Anura; family Pelobatidae; genus Pelobates; species Pelobates fuscus. Next base: position 126,055,676 of record NC_086321.1, read on the forward strand.
ATTTGCTACAGATTTAGCCCTACTGAGATAAACTCTGGCAAAGGAACAATAGCACGACAAACTGCTGAGTGAGAAAAAAAAATCAATATATAAAAGGCAAAGCAGAAAATCTAAGCTAAGAAAATTATGTTAGAATATACATAAAATGGTATTATATCACTACATGTACAGAATCATGTTCTTGAAGCCAGGCTCAGAGTGTGATCTAACATACATTCTAAATACATTACACATGCGCTTGTTGGCTTACACTATATTAAAGCTAATTTATAGTGTATGTTGTGCTTTTAACAAACATAAGATATGCAAACAATATTTCAAATAGAAAAAAAAAACTACTGTCTCAGAGAAAATCATTAATTTTTGTCATTTTCTATAAGTGGTTTATCCACTAAACTTCGAGTTGTCTTCTGAGATTTGGAGGAAATTTGAATGACAAAGCTCGTATGAACATTTAAGTTTCCCTTTTCAACTATTCCAGGTATATAGTTTTTATTTAATTACTTATTCTTTGTTGCATGTATTTTGATGCAATATCTAAATAAAGTAAGGCAATTTGCCTGAGGGGACAGTCATGAGTGTTATAGAAAGAAAATGATTACTCAGTACATATACAGGGTTATTCAGTAATGTCCTGGTGTGAATAGGGCAAAACACAATATATCCATCTGGGGGCATTTTGACAAGAAAATCTGGACAATGTTTACACTGTTTAAAAAAACAACTGCTTGGAGGTGCAAGGGATAAAGGAATACTATAGCACAAGACTGTATTTCAAACACTATATACAAACCTGTATTACAAGTACTATGACTGCAGTGTTCTCGTATGCCTTTAGTTTGAGGTCCCCCCAAAAAATCTAAACAAAAAATGGACAAAAAGGTTTAACTCACTTTTGAAAAAAATATTTTTTACCATCCTCGAGATCCAGTCATGGCAGCCACGGGATCCACCACCTGCGACATCACTCCAATTCTATTTCATCCAATCCAATGCTCCTCGTTGACTTAGTTCTCACAGTGGCAGCACCTCTAGTGATTGCCAGGAAGACATCCACTAGATGCTTATTTAACCATGCAATGTAAGTGTGGCAGAACCACTACCTATTCAAACATTTCTCCCTTGTATTGTGTGTTTTCCCCTGTATTTCGTGTGCTGTGCATGTTCTCCCGTTTGAGAGTGCCCCTACGAACAGAACCCATTCATCTCCCAAACGGAAACCGCCCCATTAGAATGTTCACACCCAATTAATTAGAACGTTCACACATAAGTGCGAAACCGCAAGGGAAGTAATTAATGAGTGCTCCCCTGGGTGGCCGCCATTTCGTATAGATGAACGCCAACCAAATTCGTATCCCGAAAGGAAAAACTTCCCTTGCCTTGGGTCACACAAAAGCCACGCGAATGGATAATTCGTGAAATGTACGGTGTGGGGGTTCATAAGGTTGGTGGGAACACTTTTGGGGAACTGGCCAGTTTGGCGGGCTTTCTGTGCCTGGGAGACAAAGAAACTAGGTCCCTTTTCCCACGCCCGGGCTCTTGCCGCGCATGCGCATTCAGCCGTTATGGGGGGAAAGGAGGAGGGGGGCCCTGAGGGTGAGGGGGACCCAAGGACCCTACAGAGCCAGGAAAACAAGTATGTTTTTCTGGCACTATAGTGGTCCTTTAACCGAACAGATTCATGAATTACACCGAGCTGAAAAGGCAAACGCTAAAGGAGTTGCTGGAAGCCTGGGGCAGAATGCTGGGAACCGTCCCAAGGCAGAAATAATTGCCGCACTCATGGAGAGTTACCGTCCTAGTGGAGATCCTGGTCAGTGAGAATGACTTCCAGAAGGAAATGAGGATTCGCCTGGCTTACCAAGCAGAGAGCCCCCTGGCCAGGACCATCTCGGAGGTATAGACCTGTATCATGGCACAGCAGGGTCGGACAGCGGAGATATTCCCAGTGAGTTCAGCAATTACCGAATAGAAGCCTAAAGTTCCAACACTTTTAAGGCTTTTTCCAAAGCAGGGGAGGATATTGTGATGATGAGTTTTTACAAGACTTCGAAAGGCTCTGCATATTGCACAATATTTCTCCCTTTGAGTGGGTCCCTCTGCTCGCTGGGAAGCTCACTGGTAAGGCTGCAGATGTCAACAGAGCCGTGCCGAAAGGAAGAGCTCCGCAATTATGACTTTGTAAAGAGGGTCCTCCTGGCCATAGTTACCCTGGAGGCTTACAGCAGGAAAGTTTCGGGAGTCGAAAAAGGAGAACCAGGATTGCCAAATGCCTTGTCGCTTGACCCGGGCAGCCCAAAACTGGATGCAGTCCCAGCACGCCAAGTCCCCAGAAGAAATCCTCCAATTGTTCCTGCTGGAGCAATTTTACAATGTGCTCCCCACCGAGGTGTAGGAATGGGTGAGAGACAGGCAACCCAAGACCCTAACGGAAGCCGGACAGCGGGCAGATGAGTATTTGGATGCCCGCCGACCCCAACTCCCCGCTGCCGTTCCAAGCTACAGACCCCTCCGGCGCCCTGCACCACCATTGGCCCTGACTGCAGCCCCCCCACTCAGAGGTCCCGGTACCAACCCAGAGGGCCCCCAACCGGGCAACCATCCAGTGCCATCAATGCCACCGTTATGGCCACATGAGGAGGGATTGCACTCAGCCAAGGGGCCGGTCCCAGTAGATCCACCCGGGGCCCCCTCCTGCACCAGGAGCAGCCGCTCACTGTTACCAGGCCGCCCCCACATATGCTCCAAACCCCAACAAGGAAGCCTGGACCTTCTTGCACAAGGCAGACCCAGTCCAAGCCGCAGCAGACAACTGAGATCATCATAGGCAGCCGGTTCAGTTGAATGGGCGCTCCGTGCAGGGTCTGCGAGACACCAGAGGCACACTGACCCTAGTGCAGCACCAACTGCTCACGGAAGTAGAAAAGACTGAGGAAACAGTCGCCGTCCGGGTAGCAGGCGGAGCCGTGCACCACCTGCCCACTCCCCATATGAATCTCGACTGGTGCGCTGGAAACAAGGTAGTGGTGGTCAAGCTAATGAACCACCTACCGGCAGATGTGCTACTTTGCAATGACCTGGGCAAGCTAACCTCCACGTATTTGCTCACCGATGACCCAGAGGAGGCATACCCAGTGATGACCCGACACCAAGCCCGCATCACCCAGGATGGCTGTGTATGCCGGCTGGTGGTTAGGGGGGAGATGTGTGGCGGAACCGCTGACTGTTTGTATGTTTTCCCCCTGTCTTGTGTGTTTTTCCCTGTATTTCGTCTGCTGTGCATGTTCTCCTGTTCGAGAGCGCTAATACAAACAGAACCCTGGTGCCCCATTAGAATGTACACACCCAATTAATTAGAACGTTCACACCCGTGAAACCGCAAGGGAAGTCATTAATGAGTGCTCCCCTCTTGGTAGTCACCATTTTGTATAGATGATATCCAACCACGGAGAGCATTCATATCCTGAAAGGAGATGCTTCCCTTGCATGGAGTCACACAAGAGCCGCGCAAATGGAGACCAGTCGGAGAAATGTACAGTGTGGGGGTTCATAAGGTTAGTGGGATCCAGTTACTGGGGGGGAATGGGTGATGGATGTCTTTACACTGTAAGCAGTTCCAGAGTGGCTGAGGGAAGGAACTAGCGGAGGTAACCGGTTGGGCCACCCGTGGTCTACTACAGTAAGTATTGCCTTATCTACTAAATGACAATGCTTTACTTTGCAGGGTTTGAATTAAAGAACCACTGCACACAGATCACATAAATAATATGAAGTGGTCTGGGTGCCTCTATATGTCCTTTAAGTGGGTGGCAGCTGGCCAGCACTTGCTAACCAGCTTCCACAGTAATATGAAAATAAATAAGCATTAATGCATATTGGGGTTAATACAATGTCCAGATATAAGAAATACTAAATTAAACATAGCAGGAGATAAAAAATACTAAATTAAACAGAATTTGCAATAAAGGAAGTATAAACATTAGATGACTTTTTACATGAAGTGCCTAGGAAGGCTTCATAAGTCACGAGCGCGTTCCTTGTATTGATTCTAGTGTATTTGACCTTGGCTTCCCTTTTTGACTATCCGATCTCTGTATTCCTTGACCTTTGGCTTGGCTCCTGACTATTCTGATTTCTCCATTGCTATACCTGTGGCTTGTTCATCATTTACGTTATTTCTACGTCTTGTCTTTACCCTGTCTTGTGGCTTTTTGCCTTTATACGTTAAATCCGGCCATTCTAAGGCCCGGTAATACGTCTTAGGTATTTTCTTACTATCTACTTAAGTTCTGCGTGTTGGGCATCTATAGTAATCCTGACAGCTTGTAAGCGTGGCCGGCCAGTCAACTACTGCGGGATCCTGGCATGGGATCCTTCATAGACAGCTGTTATCTCCATTCACTGTTGACGGCTTGGAGATTGACATTTCTAGACAGTGGTAGCTCTGCCCAGTGTCTAGACGTGTCAGTGTAGGAAATATACTGATACAAAGTAGTCCCAGTATATCTCTTGAGTGGGTTGGAATTTCTGTGAAGGTTTTTACCTTTAGGAAATACTCATTTTACAGGGGTGGGGTGACAGTGCCGCTTTATCTATTAATATCCATTGGGTGGGGCTTGGGGGAACGGGATAGTAGCATGTTCATCTTTCATGACTTGAAGCAATTCTTGCTGAATGCAATTACCCCTTATTCACAACAAACAAAATATGAAAATAAATAAAAAAATACTACAGACAACAAACACTTTACAAACCATTTTTATGAACTCCCAGTAATGTAAAGTTAAATATTCAACTCATGTAACAAATGTGATATTTTAAGGATTCTCTGAATATTGTCTTACTACATGTATGCTGTCAGCTAACACATGAACTGGAAAGGTTCTCTCTCTACGGTGAAATAATTCTTACTCACCATGGTTACTCTGCTCCATCATCGTTAATTTATTCAGTCACATAGGTAATGTTCTGACTTCGTATACTGACATTAAAGCTTAATAATTACTATCTTTGGATTAAAGTTCCTGCTACCTCTATACATCACTTGAGTAACTTTTTCCACTGATGAGTTACATACAATTCTTACTAACATTACTGTTGCTGATTCGCAAAAGTAATCTATCAAAATCAAGGGTGTGTGTTTGTATGTTTTATAGTAATTATGAGTGAGCAAGAATATATCATTAAAGTAACATGAATTGAATTGACTGTCATAACAAAAAGGTAATACAGTTTATTGCGTGTGTTTCATTACAATGATATTCCTTTAGAAGAATGTGTCCTGGCCAGTCTGCCAATGCAGAGGGTTCTGTGTAAGTTCATGAGCTGGTGAGGGTAATTAAAGATATCCATCATTGTCCCTGTGCACCCACTGCACAGGGGCCTAGAGACCTTCTGGTCTGCACTATAACTGAATGTATCGGAGTGTTGCCATGGTAACCCATGGCTACACTGACATGATCAGAGAGCTGGAACTCACAACAAGAAGGTGCAGCCTAGAAGAGCTCACCACTGGACCCCCATGGATCTCATATGGTTTGGTACGAGAGGAGATCCATGGGTTGGGAAACACTAACTCTATTGGCAACTGGCAATGAAAATTAAACACTGTGACAGAAGAAATGATTGTGATGGGACATGAATAGAGTAAAGCAACAGACCCAACTTATTTGTAAAAGGAGTGAGTCACTGTTGAATATCAACACATATTGTCTAACAAGAGACTTGACCTTCAGTTTCATGGTTCATCATAATTCCAGAGCCATTCAATGATATTATTTTATGTATATAGATAGAAATAGTACACTTTCTTAATTTTCTTTTCTTTTTATTTACACCTGTACACATGCATGCAATTTATCATGTGCTTCATTGGTTTTCAGAATAAAAATATCCCATAGAGTGGATTAATCTCAACCATTTAATTAAGATGGCCATAATTTAGTAGGTTTATGCAATGGGATCACCAGATTTTGTAATTAGATCACTATTATTTTACTTATAGATAGGTGATTTTATAAACTTTAAAAGCTTTAACATATGCTGTAATCTTTATATATCTTATGTAATGTAATGTAATTATACGTATATTGTGTGCTACGTTCACTGCATTCGTTTTCATTCAAATACATGTTCTACTATATTTTTACGTCAGTTCCCATTTCCTCCCTTGAGCTTACTTATCAGCAGCATAGAAGGAAAATATAAATTTGTCTGTTCCACTGACAGACTGAATTTCTTTATTTTCAAAGAAGCTTAGTGAGCTGCAATACGAATACCAAAAGCATAAATTAAAGGGTGATGCAATCTCCCTGAAATAGTTTTCCTTCAATTATCATAATTGTACCTTAGAGAAAGCACACTTATATAAGACAAATTGTGCTGGTTTCTGTTTTATGACACAGAGTGACCAAACCCTTTCTGTTTATCCTTTTAGAAATATCAGTGAAAAGTTTAGAGTTGTCACTAAGCAAGTGCAGTGGTTTGTACTTGCAAGACCCATGGCTGGATTTTCACTCCTCGCTGGCCAGTATCCTCAATGCACCCTCTGCCCTATATATACAGTCATGGGAAAATGAAAATACACCCTCTTTGAATTATGTGGTTTTACATATAGGAACATAATAGCAACCATCTGTTCCTTAGCAGGTCTTACAATTAGGTAAATACAACCTCAGATGAACAACACATGACGTACTACGCTGGCTTGTGATTTATTTAACAAAAATAAAGCCAAAATGGAAAAGCCATGTGTGAAAAACTAAGTACACCTTTACTGCTTCCATGGGAATTAAGAGGCTACGTAGCAGACAGGTGTTGATAATCAAATGCCCTTGATTAGTTGATCATCAGCAAGTGTGAACACCTCTATAAAATCCAAAGTTTTAGCAATTTGCTGGTCTGGAGCATTCATGTGTGAGCAATGATCTTAGAGAAGCAGTTCTTGCTGCCCATCAAACTGGGAAAGGCTATAAGACCATTTCCAAAAATGTAAAGTCTATCATTCTATAGTGAGAAAGATTATCCAAAAGTCTCAAGCATTAGTTTATATATTATATCACTATTTTAAGTTCTATAAGCTTTCAAGAAACTCAGGACCCTATAAACTTAAAAATAGCCTCTTTAATATGTACATGTGCAGACCAGCTATCTAATCATCCAAGCATATGGCAATGACTCATATGATAAAAGCATGCAAACATAGTCAAGAGGTTCACTTGCTGTTCAAACAGAATGGGTAGGAAATGTGATATAAGTGACATTGATTGTGGAATGATTGTTGCTACCAGACACTGTGGCTTGTTTATCTCACAAATTGCTTATCATTTGAGATTTTCCCATCAGCAACACACAGTTTAAAAACCATAGGGCGGAAAAAAACAAAACCCATGATGGGATGACAGGATGGTGATATTGCCACATGTTACAACAGTACTCTAAACATCTCTGAACGCATTAAACTGTGAAGTGGATGGACCTCAGCAGGAAACCACTCTCTGCTGTTAACTAAGAGCTAGAATCTGATGTTAAAGTGGGCACAGACACACCTAAACTGGACGGTGTACATGATTACAAAATAGGAAATGTTGGACTCCATGGCATTACCTTTGCTTATTAATGCATGTTCCGGGTGTAACCCCAATTCCCATCTTCTACTAGTGTGCATTGTTACGTATCATAAGAGGGTGTGGGGCCAAAGCATCAGGTTTCGGAACCGCTAGAGACATGATGAACATCGCGATTCTCCCTCAGCGCCCCATGTGGTTGCCTGAATGATGCATTAGAAAGAGGTGTAGTGACATTCACATATTAGTTCCACAAACATAACAATGAGTTAATTGTACGCCAACAGTCACCAGATCTCAATTCAACAGTGCGTCTTTGGGATGTGGTAGAACGAGAGGCTCACGGCATGAATGTGAAGTGTACAAATATTTAGCAAATGTATGATGTTTTCATGTCAACCTGGACCAAAATCTCTTAGGAATGTATACAGAGCATTGTGAATCTATGTCAAAAAGAATTCAGACTGTTCTAAGGTAAAGGGGAAGGAAGGGTTCTACACCGTCCAGTGATATATATTTAAGCTGCCAATTTTGAAAGAGCCGGTTATCAACAATTTATTCAATTTTAAAGCCTTTAGAATTAGTTTTTACTAGCTCATCACTTCTTGCAAAAGAGAGGAAGAAATCCATTTTCACTGTTGATTTAGCTGCCTAATATCCTTCTGAATGTTAGTTAAGTGTTCTTGCATAGCAAGACCACTTAATGTTATCTCACATATATATTATTATAGCCAAATTTGCCACCCTAGCTCCTCCCACAGTTTTTACACTACATAGACAAAAATCTACCAAAACGTGCAGATTGTTCCCGATCGGATTGCTATTACTTTGTGGAACGTTTCGCCGAATGGTTCACGGAATATCGTCGTTCTTCTGGCGAAATTTGTCCCATAGGAACGAATGGCAAAGCTAGAGTGGGAGCTGGCAAAAGTTGAAAAATCAGGACATGATTTCTAAACTGCCACCGCTCCCTCATTTTCAGGCCCACCTACTCAAATCTTATATCAAAACGTTCAGCTATCCCTGCTGCCACTAAAAATGTCCACAGCTAAGCCATAGTCCTTATAGTTTTCACAATATGACCATTTGTTTGCAACTTACGCAGTCCATTGACATTCATTGAAACTCCACTCTGCAAAGCTCACATTTGAAGGGCAAATTCTAAACTGCGATTGTGCCTTCATTGTTAATATCTCAGAGACATACTATACATCAAAATGTAGGTTTGGGTCTTGTGATTCTCACAATATAAAGCTCTTCACTGTAGGATTTATAGTTTTTAAAATACGACCGTTTGAAGATGGCAACCGCCAAAATATTCTGACCTGTGCCAGGCTGCAGCAGCAAGTGATGTTATAGACAGGGCCTTTTGCACCTGCTAATGTTTTTATAACTGTCTGTTTTAATGTAACTGTGAAGCACTTTGGGCAACAACGTTGCAATTAAATGTGCTATATAAATAAATAATAGTTACTCCACCCACTCCAGTTGTAGACTACTGGTGGAGGCAAGAACACTTCACACAATTTCCCCAGAAATTGTAGTTTTTCTAGTTTCTAATCTGTTTTTTTAATCCACTCTGTAATCCATTTTCATTTCACACTGTTGAGAAACATAAAGTGAAAATTACTGCAAACTTTCTATCGATTTTTTTTTGGTTTTTTTTTTTGTTTGGCATTTTAAAATCCTTTAAAAGAAATGTGTAACACTGCAAAATAATACGCAATCAATTTAATAAATAAGCTCATCTGATCACACCCAGTTTAGTTTTATTTTATTTATTTATTTATTTTTTTTTTTTTATTTTTTTTTTTTATCATTCAAAGGTTTTATTAAGGTCATACAATAGGTACAGGTGGGTGTGATCACACAGATGTCCGGTTACAGTGACATGAAGTTTAGGTTGATATACAATGAAATGACAGGTTGAAAGCGTATCATACATACATAATATATTACATGTCTAACATCGGTTGTTAAGGAAGGTTTTTTCAGGAAGTAAGATGCTGGTGAGGTTATGTTATGCGGCGGGGTTAAATTGCGGTTCGCAGCCCTCGCGTGCGGCGGGGTTGGTCTGTCAACGAGGTTGTGGTGAGGCCATCTAGGGCCAATCGTTCAGGGGCAGGGAGGGGGGGGGGTTGTGGCGGCAGGGGGGCTGGTTCACGGGGGCCTTGCTGCGCCCGGTATGTGGGGGAGGGAGGCAGGGGGTTGACAGTCTGTTCGTTAGCGTGTGGTGGGGGGGCCGTCTCTAGGGTGTTGTCGCGTCTGTTTGTGTGTGTGTGTTGGGTGACGTAGTTGTGTCACCGGGGATTAGTGGAGTTGTATGTATCCTTCCCATGTCCAGGGGGATAAGGTGGGGGGGGGGGGGGGGAGTGTGTGTAGCTTGGTGCGTCGGTTGTTTAGTGCAATTGCTTGTTTCGGTGTTGCTTCGTCTCTGGTGGGCTGTGTGTGGTCAGAGCCAGTCTGAGGAGGCGGGGAGGAGGTAGGGGGAGAAGGATAAGGAGGGGGTGAATGAGTTTAAGGTGAGCAGGGTGAGGAATGGCGGGGTGGAGGTGGGTTAGGGGGGTCCGGGTCCCGGTCCCACCCCAGCTCTCCCCGCCCCCGGCCCAGAGTCAGCGGTCGGGGCGGAGGCCAGCCATCTAAGCCAGTGGTACCAGGTGTCGTGATATCTCTGTATACGTCCCGTCGCCGAAAGGACAAGCTCCTCAATACATCTGATGTCCTCCACTCTGGTCATCCACTCTCTCAGCGTTGGGGCCGTGGTTTGTTTCCAGTGTCTCGGGATGAGGCTTCGGGCCGCGTTTAGTAGGTGTGGTATCACTGATTTTTTGAATTTGTTCATGAGGATTGGGGTCAGGTGGAGGAGGTAGGTTTCAGGTGTGAGTTGTAGGTTCGCTTCCGTTACTGTCTCTAGGGTTGTGTGGATTTCTGTCCAGAAGGGTTTGATGAGTGGGCAGGTCCACCAAATATGGAAGAGTGTTCCCAATTCTCTCCCGCATCTCCAGCATTCAGGTTCGTGGGTGGCTCTCATAATCGATAGTTTCTCCGGTGTGTTGTACCAGTGTGTGAGCATTTTATTACCTGCTTCTTGGAATTTTGTGGCTATGAAGGCCTTGTGTATAAGTGTGAACACAGTAGTCCATTGTACCTCGGTGAGTACGTGTCCTAGGTCTCTTTCCCAGTATCTGGTGAAGTATGGGAGAGGTGCATCGTTGGCGGGTGTGATTTGTAGGCGGTAGAGGAGGGAAATAGCATGCGGTGGGGACGGGGGGTTTGAGCAAATTGCCTCAAAGGTAGAGAGTGTCCGTGATGCTGAGTTCAGCCCGGGTATGTTCTTCAAGAACCTGGACAGTTGGTGGTGTCTGAAGCGAAGTGGCCAGTTTTGTGGGTCAGTCGGGACTAGGTCTCCTAAAGGCGTGATCGTGCCTTGTTTGTATATGTCATGTATCCTACAGGGGTACGGTAGTCCCAATGTCGTGGTGTAGCGAGGATCCTCAGCCGGAGGGAATCGTGGATTGTGTGATATGGGGCATAGAGGCGAGAGCTCCGGGGCAAGGTCTTTGTGCGGCGCTATGTGTCTCCAGACTTTCATGGTGGCACCTAGGGTTGGGTGTCGTTTTGGTAGTTCGCCAGTCATGGCCTTCGGTAGCCAAGGGAGAAGGGATAGAGGTATTTGTGAGAAGCTTGCTTCTATTGGAATCCAGAGTTTGTCTCTTGGGTTGTGCGTCCATTCGATCAGGCGCTGGAGGTGGACGGCCCGTCGATATTTAGCCAGGTCTGGCAGTCCTAGTCCCCCGTGCTGTTTAGGTTTTGTGAGGGTGGCGTAATTCAGTCTTGCTCTTTTGTGATACCAGACATAGTCTGTCATTATCTGCCTGGTGTGCGTGAAAAAGGCTTTGGGGATGTGTATTGATAGGGTTTGTAGGAGATATAAAATGCATGGGAGTATGTTCATTTTAAGTACGCTAATCCTTCCTAACCATGTGATGTGAGGGAGTTGCCAGGAGTTTAGATCTTTTTTTATCCTGTCCAGGAGGGGCGGGAAGTTAATGCGGAAGGTGTCTGAGAGGTCCGCCGATAGCCAAGTCCCCAGATATTTGATTGCCTCAGAGCACCAGTGGAGGGGGAAGTCCTTTTGCAGCGCGGTTACCAATGTTTGGGGGCATCCTACATTGAGGATTTCCGATTTCGTGAAGTTTATTTTTAAGTTCGACAGTGTGCCGTAGATGTCGAATTGACGCAGTAGCTCTCTGAGGGAGGATGCTGGGTTGGTGATAGTGAATAGGAGATCATCCGCGTATGCAGATACTTTGCTGTCTCCCCAGCTGCCTCTGATCCCAGTGACGTCGGGTTGGGTTCGGATGGCGTTAAGGAACGGTTCCAGGCTGATGACGAAGAGCAGGGGCGATAATGGGCATCCCTGTCTGGTGCCGTTTCTAATCTCGAATGGGTCAGAGAGGATTCCGTTTACCTGGACTCGGGCCGCCGGGTTGGTGCTTTCTATCGATTTTAAACCTTTACAAAACATATATAAATTACCTAAAAGTATAATATATAAATAAATATCCTGGGCCTCTTGCCATTTTATTAAAAGAAAAAGACAAAAACATTTTCTAATTGTAATGAAATTGAAGCAATAGTAAAAAGTGGGGAAAACATCACTAAATGCTCTAAATGTGGCCTTGTACAGTCTCAACAAAGATGTTTTTTTTGTTTTTTTTATATTTTTGTCAATCTTTATTTTATTTGTGCATATAGAGGACAAACACGTTTGCACTGCCACGACAGCTTGTGCAGACAATTATGCAGTCATGGTTTAACATTGGTTGGCATTTAGAAACTTTGCACATTTTTTTTTTTTTTTTGAGTATCAGAGTATGGAACACGTTAAATATTAAACAATAAGTATAACCAGGCTGAACAACGTCTCGCTCATAAGTGTTAAAGAGAACTCATGTGGAGTCAAAGGGTAAGTAGTGTGTGTTAGAGTAGTAAACATGCCTAAGCGAGTCATGTCAGAGGTGGGGATAACAGTAGGCAAAGCAGTTACATATTGATTAGTCTGACAATAACGTCCACATAAGAGAAAACTTGGAACATGCTGATCTGGGATTATTTCTGTAGCTTAGTAGTCGCTAGGTGCTAGACTTAAGGTCAAGGCACGGTTTGATTTTTTATATGATTTAAATATTGTCATACATGTTAGGTTCGGCTGTAGCGTATAAGTACGTATATTAGCATATTGTTGAAACTGCACTTGCTTATACATCATTAATGAGGAGTAAGCATGTTAGCTGGGGACACAGATCTACACTGTAAGTCCAACCGTAAGGCTGGGCCTAGAAAAACATGCTAGTCTATAGTGACCTATCTATGTACATACTTTGAAAAGTTGGAGCCTTGGGTCGTCAGAGTAACATTATATGCGAACAGACATAAAAATTAAATGCTCAGTAAGGCTGGATCCAAACAGTTATGGCCTTACAACAATTTGCCTGCTATATTGTCCACCAAGAGTCCATAGTTGTGGGCGGCATGTGGTGGGGCTGCGGGCTTACAGGCCATCTATCAGCCAATACCCCTGCTGGGAAAGTCTGAGCCATGTGCCGGACGGGTCAGCGAGAGGCCGGTGAGCCGCTGGTGCAAGGAAGGAGCGCTCCAGCCCCAGGCCGGAATGAAGGCCAGCACCTGTTGTCCATGGACTCGTGCTCTCATAGTCGAGGCCGGGTCCACCCTCTGTCGGGCACCGTGGGGAGCTCGGATGTTCTGCCGTCGCCTGCGACGGTCGGGCTTCTGGCGGTGTGGTCGGTGCCGTGGAGGTGTCCTCCGGGAGGCCTTCAGCCCGGGAAGGATTGTAGGGCGGTCTGCGACTTTCGCCTTGCGTGGTTTGCCCGTTGCGGGTCCATGCCAGCTCCGCACCTTGTCCCTCCTTACTGTGCCCACCGGGTCGGGTGGTTCCCATCTACAGCATAGTATCAGTCGCTCCCAGAGCCTTTGGAAGAGCTTGTCTAGCCTCTCAGCGTACTGCTCTGCCGTGTAGCAACCCTGGCTGCTTGGTTGGGCTGGCGCGCGTTTCTGCCGTTGAGTCGCGGCCGCCATCTTGAGAGGCCCACTGGCCGCGTTGCTCGAGTTGCGGATACCGGGATGACCCCCACCGGTCCAAGGGGGGGGGGGAACGGGGGTCCATGTTGAGGTCGTATCCTAATATGGTCCCAGGAGAGCGGCCGTCTCCCCTGTGGTCCATTAGACTCAGTGACCAGTAGGCCCTGCTGCCCTGCTCCGGTTTCTGTGGTCGGAGCTGCATGCTTCGCGTACCGTTAGGTGCCGCTTCTGGTGCTGGTTATCCCCCTCAGGCTGGTATGTAATTCTAGTTTCGGTAGGTCGCCGTGAGGGCTCAGATTATGCCCCTTGCCACCGGAGCATGCAGCATGTGCGTCCGGCCATCTTGGCGGTCAGGCCCCGCCCCCCGTTTTTTTTATACTGATACATAAAAGAGATTAGTAGGAACAAAATTTTTATTTGGGGTTTCTCTGAAATTTGTTTGCATATCTATTTGGTTTGTTCAAAGTGTGATAAACGTTTTCGTTTATTTAACAAATTTTGGATGGCCATTGATCTCTATGAAATTTAATCAATCCAACAGGTGGTGTAGCTTTTTCATTCAAACGAATGAACGACTGGTGGCAAAATAATTTTATTGAGCGACCCATTCGTTCATTTGATCATTCAATAATCTTTTTTTTATTTATTTAGGAATACAAACAGTTATAAGTCAATCTCAAACAAGATGCTTAATAGAGTTATGACATACATGTAGGCTTGGAGAGTCTTAGATCAAGGTCGGTTTTCCGTACAATTGGTGCAATACAGTGGGTGACATATCAAGCAAGACAACGAGTATTGGGGCGTGTTAAACACCTAGGCATTACCAATATAAGTAAGTATACCAAACCGATGTAAGCGTCAGTGCGGTAGCTGAGAATACTGATGCCTGCATATTATAAGGTGTACGTAAAATAGATTGTCATTCAACATTCAGAAATCACTTAAATAGTCGTCATGAAGTAACTTTAGAACAAGCGGGGTAGATTAATGTAACAGAGAGTAAAGCTTGCTGCGTGGGCCTATAAGGAAATATAGCATGAAAGAATTTGGAGTGCACGAGTAGTACTGGTTGTGTCATTAAAATAAGTGGCATTATACAGCTTCATCAGCATGGGCCTGATTTTGGAGAAATGCCACCCACGGTGCCCGTGTATCTGTATACTTATGGTATCTCTGAGTTTGGGAGTGGCGGTACTCTTCCATGATTCTAATGGATTCAGCCTTTTGCACCCAGTCCCTAATTGTAGGTAGGTTAGATTGCTTCCAGAAAAAAAGGAATCAGCTGGTTTGCAGCTGTTAGGGGGTGTCTGGTCAGGGAGGCCTAATATTTAGGGAGGTAGAAGGGGAAGAGGTACAGAATGAGTGTGGATGGTTCCAATGCCAGGGGTGTACCAGTGATGGCCCTAATGGAGGTTGTGATTCGTTACCAATATTTGTGTACTTCTGGGCATTGCCTCCATATATGCGATGTATCACAGTTTGGCTGATGACATCTCCAACATGTATCTCCAGAATTGGGGAACATGCGGTTAAGGATAGAGGAGGAGTAGTGCAGATGGGAGATTCACTTATAGTTGCTCTCCTGTGTGGATACATTCAGAGAGGATCTATGTGCGAATAAAAATATTTTTTTCCAGTCAGGATAATTTGTAATTCTTGGGCCCATTTGGTGGTGAAGGCGGGCAGCTCCCTCTGGTTTGTGCCTTGGAGCATATGATAGAAGTGAGAAAGCTGGCATTTGAGTAGGGTATGTGTAGTGCATAGGGATTCGAATGCAGTGAGATTACGCTCAATAATCTTTTTATTGTTAATTGCTTTTGGAAGAAATTAACACAAAAAAAAATATTCATATTTTTTTTGATTTGTGTGAAAAGAAATGCACATACCTAATACATAATACTATTCCGATTTTCTGTTGAAAAAATGCATATCTCAAAATAAGTTAGAGTGCCTTTTTTGACTGCTGAGGAATTGAGACACAGATGAGAGAAAATCCTATTTTTAAATCATTTTTCTCCCAGTCTTTAAATTTGCTTGTAAAACTGCTAACACAATGTATACAATGGTATTTGAAACTCTGTTTAAAGAGATAAAGAAGTTTTCCCCATGACAGGTTCCCTTTAAATTCAGTATCTAGTTTGTTATTTCAGGTATCTCTTGCGTGTTAACACTATCATAGCATGTATTCTTTGGAGACACAATGTGTGCAGGTGTCATGCTAAAGTTAGTTACCTATAATCTCTTGGGAACCTACACAGACAAAGAGTCAAAAGGGCTTCTTGGGAAGATCCTACAAGATAAGTTAAGTTAGGGTACAGTGAGGTTTAGGATTTAGCATAAGTGCACTAATGTATAGGACTGTATAGGAACTTTAGGCTGTAATTCTAACCATGCTGGTGTTGTAGCACAACCACTAACCTTATGCCTAACTTTACTTACATTGCAAGACCTAACCAACCAGCACTCTTATTGATAGATTAAGCAGGTCCCTAGGAGTTCAGGTAACCTTTCGCTTCAGGTAGCCAATGTTAGCAGAACACAAGCAAACAATGACACGTACAAGGAGCGCTAATAAACCAATAAAAGTGCTTTAAAAAAATAATAATAATAACATGATTATCTAAGTAATCTGTAGGAGAGGTATATTTGGTATATCCATTTTGAGGAATGCTATGGATCTACTCAAGGCAATTAGATAACTCCCCTTTTCACAACTAGGTGACAGATGCCAGTTCTCAAAAACAAGGCTCTGAATGCTTTATTCACCATGAAGAAGAATCTATCTCTTTATCACCCACTTTTAGACATAACATCACATATTGACAATTCCAGTACATTGAACAATTTAGAAAGTGTCGTCAAACCAATTGGCCCTCAATTTTACCTTTATGTAGTTGATAATGTCTAAGGGGACAGATATATGCGCTTTTAGAGTATATTCTTTAGAGGTTGTGAAGAGTTGTGGTAGAACATTATTGTGAGAACATGTTTTGCACAAGTGTAAAGTACATCTGTACAACCAGAAACATATTCACCAATAGAAATCAGGAAGTATCACTGCCATTGTCACCCACAGAATTATGAAGGAACTGGAATCCTCTGTTGTTGGATACTTTCGTTTGCAGAAACAGCCCTATTACGAGGAATATACCACATATACCACTTATATTAATGAAACTAAAATTTTAACTTGAGCAAATCAATGGGAAATTTACATTATGCAACTGAATGTTCTATGGGGACCCCATATATACTACTATTTGTTTCTTTTTTTTTTTTATTTATCACACATTGGATTCTTAAGACATGCTCACTCTGTAAGAACACCTCACAGTTAATGTACCACAGTTTCTATGCAAAAAGTCAATTTGGGGTCTTGAAACTAAGTAAGTTTCCAAGAGAGCAGTAGTTGCAGCCCTCTGATGTGATACAATGAGGACTCTCATTCTAATTTAAACATGTCATTCTTGTGCAGACCCATTGTGTGTTAGACTTACCAGCCATACTCTGTATGACAGTTTGGTATGGACTCTTTATTAACTGTACCATACTGCCTGACAGCTTTGGCTAGACCTAGGCCACTGCATCTTCTCTTTGTTAGCAAATGGATCATCCAGTAATTGGAAACGTGTGTCCGGGCGGAATTGACACAAGCCTCCTTAATGGAACTGGAGGAGAGGCATGTGGAGAGATGGCGCCCGTGGCTGACAAACATAGCGGAGCGGGGCGCTGGAGGGGGGGGCTGGCCGCGCGCCTAGGGGGGACCCTGTGCCCCCGGAAGGGGACCACGATCCTATACGGCACACCCAGGAAACACAAGTAAAGGCAGTGGGCTTCCCTACCCCTCCTTATCTCCCCCCCACCCCTCTTTTTCTTCATATCTTCTTTCTCTCCTCTCTCCTTCTCCTCTCTTTCTTATTTCTAATCTAAGATCTCCAATAATGACACCTCTCATTGATAGGAAAAGCGGATACATCATATTTCAATCCGCGGTGACTAGCAGACATCCCGCACACCTACACCTTCAGACTTGACTAGGGGTGAACACCCTAAGCATGATCATACGAGACACAAACAGGGTATATACACACCCGCTGGCAGCGAGATCCAGCCCAATAGACCTTCACCGTAAAACCGAGGACGTGCCCCTCTGATACATAAGAGTGCTACGAATGGATGTACGGTAGATACAGCAGAGGCACATATACACATGGAGGGCACCAAGGGGACAAACACCTCCAAAACATAAAGGGATACCCTCATGCAAACGCAGCAATACTACAGAATGGCCCAACTAGACTGGACGAACGCACTATACCCAATGTGATCATGCGGTGATGACCCCTACAAATCTTGCCTGAAACAATAGGTATGGATTATCAGCAAGGCCGCCTACTCACATATACTTGATAGCACTGCCAACTATAATTTTGTAGGACCTGCATATCTCCCACGAACTGATATCTATTAACCAAAATGTCATATTGTACGTTCTATACGGGTTGGATACTGTACACCAGATATGATTTTACAAACTGCGAATAACAACCCTGCCATCAAATGCAAGGAGTCAGGCGGGATGCAAAACACGTTTCGCTTCTATTTAGCATGCATTCTAGACAACTATGTAACTTTTCATATTGTACATGCTGTTTACATTGATATTGAAGTTAGGACCTGCGTGTCCAATTTGTTTGTGTTTTTGCCCTACTCAATAAACAGCTTTGAGATCCAACATGTGTCCAATGTCTGAGACTATGCTAGGCATGGGAAGCATATGCGTGTGTTAAAATATAGAAACCGTGTTACAATTAGTCAGTACAATAGCTTCTACAAAGACAAGTCTGTCAATTAACTTGAGGATGCATACAAGCCATTCATACAACGCGTACATTGATTACTAAGGAAGGTATTCTCTGTAGTCTGTAAACACCTGGATATGTCAGCCAGAAAAGTACATTTCCTTGGTTACACATTGTGCAATCTAGTAGTAAACATGTTATTCTGAAACGCATTTCTTTGTGTTCTTCGAATGTATCTTTAGAAAATGCACATTTACACAAAGCACCCACCGATTTCAGAATTCACTACTGCGTGATCCTCAACAAACAGAGCAATTGTCTACAAACACCAAAGCCTCACAACCTTTCCACCCACTCATGTAGATTCACTAATTAGGTTTTAAGAGGCTTTAAAGGTTTAGTGATCATTCAAAATTGGGAACATTATAGGTCAAGAAAAGTAGCTTCAGAATAATGTTCATTGTGATTTTATCATTATTTGATTAATTTACAGTCGTGCAAAACACTATGTACGTTCAATACATATAGGAATACTTGGGATCTTTTTGAATAACCTAGCTCAAAATTGTCTATAAAAAAAATAAAATCCTGCCTACTATTAGTTTTATCAAAATTTGCAGGACAGGTGGAACTGTCACCTGTATAAGATCCAAGGCTTTACTAAAGCAACAGTAAAATAAGTTATAAAAAAGTATATCTACGTTTTGCAATATAAAACAAACTCCGCTCCAAAAGTTCATCTTTAGTTGTAGTTTTTGTAGCCATCAGATGCTTCACTAAAATTGCTTTCCTCAATGATAAACCACAGCCTCTTGCTATGCAAATATATTTGTACCAGTTTCTGCAAAGTAAAGGAAATGATGTTTTATATGTCAACCACAACCTTTTTAATATTAACTGTCAGGGTGAATGTTACTGAAATAAAATGTATTTTTGCGTGATACATGAAAAGAAAAAGGTAATCCAAAACAATGAGATGTAGTAGTTAGGGTGCTTGGATTGTTTCTTTTAAACAGGCCTACAGAGATGTTTGTTAGATATGAAGGATTCTAGCTTTCCCTTGTACGTAGCTCTATTAATTTGTATATGAATATCTACATGAAAGAAAAAGCTATTGTTACCTTGAGAAGTAGTCTCGGCAATTATAAAAAAAGAAGAAAAATTCAAATAATTGGGTACACGCTTTCAATCTGCCAATTGGTGTGAATGATTTATTTGTGAATTTATGGCATTGTATAAAATTGAATCACAAATCAATTTCAGTGAAATACATATTTTTCAGTTTATATTTTGTAAGACTAACAAAATTACAATGATCATACATATTGTTTTCCACTCCTATGTCATGTGTGGGATAGTGATTTTATCTGTTTGTCATATGTGGTTATGCAAAGAAAGTATGACATTACACAAGTGAAATCTTATTATCTATTCGTATATGGTGTCATTATGTCACTTTTGTATGACTAATGTTTTGGAGCAGTTGGGTGAAGCCATAGTCTTGTCTTATGGTTTGCTTTGTAATTCTTAGTTTCTTTGTTATCAGTCAAAAGTAATTTGAACTATTTCTTGTGCTGGCTTGCAGGATTCACATTAGTTAGGTGGAAGGACACTGAGGCTGGGAAAAACATATCGAAACTAGTGTTTACTGTTTGTACCACTAAATAAAATTCATAGACGTCACAAAATTACGTAGCTAAGAAAACGTTTTTCTACGCCTTAATGATGTTCCTTACGAGACTGCTGTGCTCCCACTTGGCAGTGATGTATTTTATGATTGATTTATTTTATTCTGTAAAACCTTAAAAATGCAAAATTAAAAAAAAGATAAATTAAAAAATTAAAATAAATGTGTGTGTATATATATCTTGATAAAGACCGTTTGTCGATCGAAACGTTGATTACATTTATGCAAACCTAAATACAGTTTTTTAATTTTTTTCACCATAATCCAGTGAGTGCTCTTGTTTTTTGGATGGTGTATATATATGTGTGGTGTACAATCTTTATGACCATGAAGACCGATATCAAGAAAATCAAATACAGCTCATTATATAAAATAAAGTCATTAGTATACAGAACATGTGAACATTTTATGGAATATTACCAAGTATATTATTATTTAGAATGAAAATGTATTCAAATGTCTTAAAACTCTACCTTATTTTATTACACACTAACACTTCCTGCAAAGAACTAATTGCGGACACATGGGCACCAAATCACCTTTTCCATTCCCAAATATATCATAAAGATTTATTTTTTTTATACATATTTATTCCAGATAAGCGGGTGGAAAGATAAAACAAATAAAGTTCCTTCAATGAGACGAGAGGAAATGTTTACGTTAGAGTCTATTATAAATAACCAATACAATATAACATGACAATATGACAAATGCCATACTAGTTCGCTCATGAATAAAATAAAGAGATCGATTTGCTAGTAACTTATGCTAACTTTTTTCCCAGTTTGCACAAAAAAATGGCTTATATAGTAAATAAAAGCTGCAAATAGCAAAACTTCCTCCTTAAAAAAAACATATTTGAAATTGAGATAGTGTTGATTGCCTTCAATTAAAAAAAAAACCTGTAGGGTCTTTCAAACCCAGGTTGTCTGCTTCATACATATCTTAAATATGTTCTTGTTAACGTGAACCTGTTCCTAGTGAAATTTCGAACAATCCTGTAGCTAACAGCTATGGGTCGTGCTTTTATTTTTCCAAATTTCTTAACAGTTGGCATTTTTTATTTAAGTGGAATGCTTGGGTGTGTGAAACACGTCAGGCCACGTACTTCTACAGCATTTTTGTGCAAAGGCTTCATGGGATGACAAGGTCACCCCGAACACGGAACCACTGCAGAGATAACTATGTTTTTTTACTTAACACTGAAAAGCGTTTGCTGGGTGAAGGAATGAGGAACAGTCCCTTTATAGTACTATAGGAAGGCAGATAAGGAAGAGGGAGTGGTAAAGGCTAAGTAAAGTAGAAGAGAATGCTATAAAATGCCATGTATTATTCTATTTCCTGTATATATCTCTCAAGCAATACTACTGATGCTGAAAGACTTATCATTTTTATTTTGTTTATACAACACCGACATGCTCTGCAATACTTAAAAAATGTATAATGGGGATATTTAATGGCATATAAGCGACAATTTGATGTGAACATAAATGAGGTGAAGGTCATGCTGGTCAAATAAGCTTACAATCTAGAGGAAAAATGAGAATATGAAATGCAGAACAACAGGAAGGGAGAGATCAATACCTAAGGTTTCTGTGTCCAGTTTAACTGTTCAAAGAAAGTTAAAGGGACACTATAGTCACCAGAACAACTACAGCTTATTGAATTTGTTCTTGAGAGTAGAATCATTACCTTCAGGCTTTTTGCTGTAAACACTGTCTTTTCAGAGAAAATGAAGTGTTTACATTGCAGCCTAGCGATAACTTCACTGGCCACTCCTCAGATGGCTGTTAGAGATCCTTCCTGGGTCATGGCTGCCTAAATTGCACCCAAACATTCAGTATCTCCTCCCTCTGCATGCAGACACTGAACTTTCCTCATAGAGATGCATTGATCTGGTTCATCTCCATGAGGAGATGCTGATTGGCCAGGGCTGTGTTTGAATCATGCTGGCTCTGCCCCTGCCCCTGACTCCTTGTCAGTCTCAGCCAATCCTATGTGGAAGCATTGTGATTGGATCAGGCTACCACTTCTGATGATGTCAGCAGACTGCTTGTTTTTTGGGGGTCAAACAGCATGCAGAGTTACAGCTTCTGGCTTGAATACAGTAAGATGTTGCTATATATGGAGGCATGAGGGGCCCAAGGGGGCTATATGGTGGTTTTAACACTATAGGGTCAGGAATACATGTTTGTGTTCCTGACCCTATAGTGATCCTTTAAGTTTTACCAGTAATGAATATACATCTTGATATACTATAATTTCTTACAAGGTGCAGTGATTTATTGTATTTTACTTTTCTGGTTAACACTTTATGATGATACCCTTGCAACAACAAATAAAAAATTATTTTAAAAAAATCTCGATGACAACATTGGGGTAAAAATAGCTAAAGTTGAGTACTTCTTTAATTTCCACAATTTGGCTATTTTTGCCTCAAATTTGCCCTTTTGAAATAATTGCTAATTGATTTTTTTTTTTGTGTTAACATTTTGAAAAGGAAACTGAAAAAAGAGAAGCCAATGTAGGAATTGGCAAAAGGCTGAGGGGTATCAGGAGTAGTAGGAAGGAAGATCAGCCTAGCAGAAGCATTCATCACTGGTTATTGTCTTGATTTTGTTTTGAAAGGTATTTATTATTTTGACATAGTGATATATTTTGTGATATTTTCATATATATATATATATATATATATATATATATATATATATATATAAATATTTTAAACATCTATCCAAAAATATTAAATCATTTGAAAAGCTTACCCCAAAATATTAAAGGGACACTATAGGCACCCAGACCACTTTAACTAGTTGAAGTGGTCGGGGTGCATATTCCAAGGGCCCTTAACCCTGCAAGGATATTTTATGGCTCTCCTCGTGTCTTAATTAAGTTAGAGACAAATTTTTTAAAAATTTTATGAAATGTAATCTCCTAAGGAATAAACCTTTAATTTCGATTGACAATTGCATTTTGGCAACACATGATATAAATTGACTATATAACAAAATAGCATATTCTTTCAGGTGCAAGGTTGTGTGATTTTCAGGTTCACTATTTTAGAGTGCAGACACCAAAGAAGAAAGGGGACTGAAAGACAGATTACCTGCCCTCTTAGGCATCATTGCCCAGCGTTCATGGCATAACCATGGCAACCTGACACATCTTTGCCTGCCTGCTACAGCATTAGCAGTGGAAGACTGCAAACACGCCAGCATTTTTATATATTGTGCCAAAGCAAGATGATGACATCCTCAACCCAAATTCATAAGAATCCATCAATTATACAAACTTTCCAAGTACCATAACCACGACAGAGCACCCTGGCACCCCACCCCAATGTTTGTAGTCAAAACTTTTGCTAACGGTTTGACTTTAGTGCGCCAATCACTGCCCCTACGGAGAGCTGGAAACGCCTGCATGGAGTTTCTGTTAGCTGTCCTAAGCAAAACCCTGTCATGCATGGCCAACTCATTGGCTGAGAGCGTCAGCTGATCACTCTCAGCCAATAAGCTAAGCCCTTTCAGTTCTCATGGATGCAGTGACTGTCAGCAAATGTTTGACTACTTACATGGGGGGTGGTGCCAGGACACTTCTAGTACCATAAACACTACAGTGCCCTGTAGTGGTTATGGTGCTTGGAGGGTTCCTTTAACATCAGACACAATGATTTGCCAGACAAAACTTGTACTTAGTGCAAATTCAATTTTACCCCCTTCCTGACTGAATCCTTATGTGGTGCGTAGATGCTGGTTATGCACTGCCTGAAAATACAGACGCGCTTTAAATGAGTCTAATTTTGTCGTGATCACTGTGGCAATATTGATATTTCTGGGGGCCTCACTACTGAGGCCTCACAGGAATAACTTTATAAAGGTCACACAGAGCACGTTATCTTGGGGATCACTATGTCTATCATCTTCAGGCAGCCACGGATCCTCCATTACAAGATGTGCACTCCATGATCTTTGTGACTGTGGTGTGGATATGCTGTTGCTGGATAGTATCACTCCTTTAAAATCAGTTATTCTCACTTCTAAATCCTAAATACAGGCTCCCCCAACATTCAAGATTTTGGAGTCCTGTCCAGCTCTCCCAATTTAGTTCGCATATTTTTCAAACATTGAAATTCAGTCAGGTTCACATAGAAAAATTACAGTAACAGGCAAGTTCACAAAATAAATTCACCTGTATTTTGCCAGAATCCTACCAAAATCTGATATAACTGGCAATTCAATTAGTAAGCAGGCAAAAGAGTAAAATGTTACAAATAATTACATAATATTGAGGCAATACATTATTATTTATATAAGTGATGTATTTTGCATTTTACAACCTATTCTACCTATTTACAACACTATGTATTCAATATTGGGGTAGGGTGCTAAGTATAGATACAGGTGATACTCGAAAAATGAGAATTTCGTGCAAAAGTTAATTTATTTCATTAATGCAACGTAAAAGGGGAAACTAATATAAGAGATAGACGCATTACATGCAAAGCAAGTGCGATGATTATGGCTTACAGCTCATGAAAACCCCAAATCCACAATCTCAGTAAATTAGAATATTGTGAAAAGGTGCAATATTCTAGGCTCACAGTGTCCCACTCTAATCATCTAAGTAAGACATAACACCTGCAAAGGGTTTATGAGCTTATGGTCTCTCAGTCTGGTTCAGTAGGAATCACAATCATGGGGAAGACTGCTGACCTGACAGTTGTGCAGAAAACCATCATTGACACCCTCCATACGGAGGGAAAGCCTCAAAGGGTAATTGTGAAGGAAGTTGGATGTTCCCAAAGTGCTGTATCAAAGCACATTAATAGATTTGTGGAAGGGAAAAGTGTGGAAGAAAAAGGTGCACAAGCAGCAGGGATGACCGCAGCCTGGAGAGGATTGTCAGGAAAAGGCCATTCAAAAGTGTTGGGGACTTTCACAAGGAGTGGACTGAGGCTGGAGTCAGTGCATCAAGAGCCACCACACACAGACGGATCCTGAACATGGGCTTCAGATGTCGTATTCCTCTTGACAAGCCGCTCCTGAACAACAAACGTCAGAAGCGTCTTACCTGGGCTAAAGAAAAACAGACCTGTTCTGTTGCTCAGTGGTCCAAAGTCCTCTTTTCTGATGAGAGCAACTTTTGCATCTCATTTGGAAACCAATGACTCAGAGTCTGGAGGAAGAATGGAGAGGCACACACTGCAAGATGCTTGAAGTCCAGTGTGAAGTTTCCACAGTCTGTGTTGATTTGGGGAGCCATGTCATCTGTTGGTGTTGGTCCACTGTGCTTCATTAAGTCCAGGGTCAATGCAGCCATCTACCAGTAGATTTTGGAGCACTTCATGCTTCCTTCCACAGACGAGCTTTATGGGGATGCTGACTTCATTTTCCACCCTGCCCACCTGCCCACACTGCCAAAAGCACCAAAGCCTGGTTCAATGACAGTGGGATTACTGTGCTTGATTGGCCTGAACCCCATAGCGAATCTATGGGGCATTGCCAAGAAAAAGATGAGACATGAGACCGAACAATGCAGAAGAGCTGAAGGCCGCTATTGAAGCATCCTGGTCTTCCATAACACCTCAGCAGTGCCACAGGCTAATAGCTTCCATGCCACACCGCATTGAGGCAGTAATTGCTGCAAAAGGGGCACAAACCAAGTACCGAGTCCATATGCATGCTTATACTTTTCAGAGGTCCGATATTGTTCTATATGCACTCCTTGTTTTATTGATTGCATGTAATATTCTAATTTACTGAGATTGTGGATTTGGGGTTTTCATGAGCTGTAAGCCATAATCATCGCACTTATGACAAATCACGACTTGAATTATCTTGCTTTGCATGTAATGCGTCTATCTCATATATTAGTTTCCCCTTTTACGTTGCATTACTGAAATAAATGAACTTTTGCACGATATTCTCATTTTTCGAGGATCACCTGTATTTACAAGGTATTAGCGTGAATTAGAATTGGACACTAGCTACGTGCCAATTCAGTCCAATCAAATTGTGTAAGCCTGAACATTCATTTGTGTATTTCAATACATCAATTCTTGATTTCAGCTGCTGGGTTGCACCTGGACAGGTCACAAATTCAAGGTAATTGAAAGGCTGTTTTGTGAAATCTGAACATTGATAATTCTTGTGAACAAAGTTTGGATTTTGTGGTCCCAATGCCCCTAGACGGTTTAGATTGTTTTGATAATCCTGACTGGGTCATTCAGAATTTAGTATCTAACTCTGCCTGTTTGAATTCACTTTGAATTCTCAACAATTCATCCATTGGCGAATAACCCTCTTAGAGCATAAACCACACGGGTTCAATTCTGTATTATTCTCTGAAAATGAGTTATGTAAATTTTCAGAGAATAATACATTTATGGAAAATACTCAAATGGGGTTTATTTACTAATCTCTGAATTGTACTGAATTAAAATTCAAAAGGCAAAATTAAAGAGGCACTATAGTGTTAGGAACACAAATATGTATTCCTGACACTAAAGTTCTAAGACCACTATTTAGGTGGTCGGCCCCCTTACGGTTAGAAAGGTGATTTACTCATCTTTTTCCAACGCCACACGGTGCTCCTTTCATCTGGCTCCACCCCCGATCAGCCTCCTTGGCTGACATAATCAGAATTGGTTTCCTATAGGAAAGCATTGAATTGGCTGAGATCGTCAATTCTGATTATCTCAGCCAAGGAGCCAGGCTGGGGGCAGGCCAAAAGCCACCCTGGCCAATTAGCATTTCCTCATAGAGAAGCATTAAATCAATGCATCTCTGTGGGAAAAGTTCAGTATCTCCATGCAGAGTGTGGATACGCTGAATGTCAGTACTGCACACTGTGTAGCACTGACCCAGGCAGCACCTCTAGTGGCTGTCTGGGGAGTGGTCACTAGAGGTGTTACTAGGCTGCAGGGCTGGCCCGACTATTGGTCCCAGTGGGACAATGGCTCCAGACGGCACTTTGACAGGGGCGGCATTATTATATATATAGTGAGTAACGCTGCTGCTTTATCCTACGAAGAGGGGGCCCAGAGATCATATTTCCATCTCCTCCATCAGGTCATTTTCTCTGCTGAGCCACGTGAGCATTGCTGCGGGTTGCCACAGCAATGTTCCGCACGTCGCGCAATGCATGCATGGCAACACTCTCGCAGGTCGCGAGAGGAAAGGACCTGATGGATGAGATGGAAATATGATCTCTGGGACCCCTCTTCACAAGAAACCTTCCTGTGCCACTGGACCACCAGGGAATCTTGTGTCCACCCTTTTCTGCCCACAGGTAATAGGCAGGGAGGGGGGAATACATATTTTTACACATGAAAAAAAAATACATCCTTCCCCACAGCCCACAAACACACATACACTACATCCAGTACAGATCACTACAAACACACACTACATCCAGTACACACCACTACAAACACACACTGCATCCACTACACAAACAGACACTGCTATCATTATACACACTGCATTCACTACATAGACATACACTGCATCCACTACACAAACACACACACTGCTTCAACTATACAAACACACACACTATCCACTACACACAGATATTGCATCCACTACACACACACTGCATTCACTACACAAACATCAACACTGCTAGCACTACACACACTGCATCCAGTACACAAACACTGCACCCATTATACACTCTGCATACAATACACAAGCACAGACACTTCATTAATTACACACTATATAAATGAATGGATGTAAGCGTGTTTTTGAGGAGGTTGAGGAGGGGGGCAGCATTTCACCTATGGACCCAGGCAGCACAATGCCTTGGGCCGGCCATGCTAGGCTGTAATACAAACACTGCCTTTACATTGAAAAGCCTGCAGGGACATGGTATAGACACCAGAATCACTCCATTAACCTGTAGTTGTTTTGGTGACTATATGGTCACCATATATATGTATGGTATTCAATAAATGAACAAGAGGTAAATATATCACTGTGTGCGCTATCACCTTGTCTTGCTAGTCTATACCAGTAAAGTGTGTAAGTGACAGTTTTATTATATTGTTTTAGTGCCACCACCCCTTTTCTTTTGATAAAGATATAGTAAAGCTGTGACTACGGTTGAGCTGAAAATGATTTCCAGACCTCAGTTTTCCTATTTGGAAATGAGTTCACTACTACTGGTTATTTGCACAGTTATTCACTAAAGTGTTTATTTTAAATTTAAGGCCATTGAGGCTGAATTTGAAGGATAGACGACTTTCTCCATTTCGGCTACTTTTACCTTAAATTTGAAATTCACTGTTTTCTCACTTTAGTGCAGGGGTAGGCAACCTTCGGCTCTACAGATGTTGTGGACTACATCTCCCTTGATGCTTTGCCAGCAATATGGCTGTAAAAGCATTATGGGAGATGTAGTCCAAAACATCTGTAGAGCCGAAGGTTGCCTACCCCTGCGTTTAGTGAATATCCCTGTTAGTGAATGCATTTCATTGTATTGTAATGTACAGTACTGGTGAAATGCTCTGAATAAAGATTCTCCATCTTATTAATAGTCACAGTCTGTCTATGTTTGCAGTTCGGTTTAAATCCCCTGCAGTCCGCTGTTTAGTGAATAGGTTACAGAGAATGAAGAAGTAGTACCAGTGCGCCCAGACTCGCTGAGTTCACAACCAGTCGGCGGAATGACATCCTACGTGAGCCGTCCTTTGCCCCTGTGCGTCGTTGCGTGATAGCATTAAATAGTTCCTCTTCGAGTAGGAGGATCCATACGCGGGCCGGCAGAGAGGAGGAGGAGGCGGCGCCATTTTGTTCGGTTCTAGCAGCCTGTAACGGAAGAGGGTTACGGGTTTGGTTAGGGCTGCGGCGTCCCCTTTCCTTCCGCTCTCCGTTTATTACCTGCGGCATTTTGTTTGTTTTCCCCCCTCTTGTTCCTGGTCAGACGCCGTCCTAGCTCGGGGCCATGGCAGACGTTGATAAGCTAAACATCGACAGCATCATCCAGCGGCTGCTAGAAGGTGAGCTCTGTGCGGCCCTGTCTGCGGCCGTGACACGGCCACGGGCTGCTGTGGGCATGGTGGGGGCTAGGTGGGATCCAGGCCGGGAGGTGCTTTGTGTCCGCTATGGCTGACCGCTGGGGGCTGCGTGTCTCATCACTCTCAGCCAGCCACTCCCAGCACGGGGGTGGGGGCGACGGGACGCTCTGCATTGCGTTGCGTTGCTGTGTGTATATCTATAGTGTGAGTGTATAGAGAACCAATCATTACCTGTATTATGACAACGTTTCGGACCATTTTACGTGCTCTGTCCCCAGGAAAACTTCATCACGGATCCAGGGGGGCTGTAAACATTATGTAATGGTCACACTTTGATTTCACATTGGGGGTTTGAGAGGATTTGTGTCACTCCTCAAAATACTACCTGCATCATATTGGGATTTTATTATGGGTGTTGTGTGTTTGTAAGTGCGTATACTTTGAATATACTCGGCACTCTCCTTGCTTATGTAGAAAAAAAGCTTTATATGCTGAAAGACCCGCTGAGGGTCGAAATGTCGATTATGATACCAATGTAATTTTTTTTTATTTTTTGGTGTATTTTTTTGTTTTTTGCCACATTAAACGACTATTTTTGAGTCCTGTAAGTGCACTGTTCGAATTCCACCAACAAATTCTGCAGCGCTGTACAAGGGGTGAACTAACAGACAATGTAAATGTAACTAGACGTGAGTATGTGAATATATTTGTAGTTCATGCCATAGACTGTGAACCTAGGCAATTCCATCAGTTGCAAAAGAAATCCGAAAAGAGAGAAAATATATCTGTATATACATTTTTTTTTTTTTTTTACATTTTTTTTTTTAACGCAACAGGTTTTGCTCCCAAAATCCTGAATGTAATCTGTTGATGTATTGGTTTTTGTATGACCTATTGTGTTTTGGCTATTTTGGTATATTGGAAGTTATAAGTGTAGTCGATCTTTAATTCTATAACGTGAGTTTTGTTTTACCCATTCTGATTGACAGAACTATACAATAGAAAGAAAAAAATATCTGATCAAATGTGAAGTAGTTTGTGTGCATGCAGTATTCGTCTGCCATGCAGACATTTACATTTGTTACTGAGCTAACATTTTAAGGTGAAAACATATCATGGTTATACGATTTAATTTTTCTTCTCATGCTATCATCTCAAATATATTTCTAGCCCTGTCTTATAGGTTCGCTGACTGACATTTGGTTAATTGACATGTGAGCTTAAAATATATATAAAATTTTTTATTTTTTTTATACTGGGGTGTAAGGAAGCAGTAGTGGCTGCAGAATTATATGCAAGTTTATCTGGGCTTTTACTGGTTTTATTTTTGTGTATCGGTCATTGGATTAATGTTGTGTTCAGGTCTGAAGTGACAAGATTTATATTTGTATGGACCTTGACTTTGTGTATAAAGTCTACCTCTTCTGGATGTGTTCTTTAAAGATAAACCATTCCAATAATCTCTGTTGCTTAACCACTTAAGACCAAACTTTGTCTTGAACTTGTTTTTCACTTGATGTGACCTATAATTTCTCACTTGTCATAAAACGTGTGTGTACCCCATATCTAGGATTTCATATTTTTGGCAGTTCTAGGTCACAAAAATAAAGGCATAAAATATCAACGTTATACCAAATTTAAAAACATTCTTGTTTGACTTGTAAGTTTAATACCTATCTTCTGAACAAAGCAATACCACCAATGTATGCCTTTGGCACCATTTTGAAAAGTTAGTGTCATATAAGAGATCTGACTCAGTTTTTACAATATAAATTTTCATTAATTTTAATTTCAAGGGTCTATTCCGTGTTTTGGAGCTTATATAACATATAACCTTAATTTTAATCCTAGTCTAATTCCTTTAAAGGATCACTATAGGAACACAAACTTGTATAAAAGTTTAAAACTCTCCTTATTATTTCCAGTGCCGTGCTGGCTCTGCCCCTTTGTGATCTCATCAAAATGGCCAATTTTTATTCAAAGTATTGGATTGGCTAAAATCGGCATGGAGCAGGGCCAAATGCTGTTTAGGCCAATCAGGACCTTGGAAAATTCAGCGTCTCCATGCAGAACGTGGGGAAGCTGAACGGCAGGGCTGCATACTGTGCAGCCCTGAGCCAGGAAGCCCCTCCAGTGGCCATCTGAGAAGTGGCCACTTGGAGGTATCCCTAGGGGCAGTATTTACATGAAAATGCCTGAAGGTTACTATTCTACTCACCAGAACTACATTAAGCTGTAGTTCTGGTGACTATAGTGTCCCTTTAATCTTAAACCAAGCCCTACTTCTAAACAAAATCCTTAACCGTAAATCTCTTAATAAACCGAACCGAAATCTTTAACCTTAAATTTAATCTCATTCCATAACCCTATATAAATAGTTTTAGGATTCCTTCCGCTGAAATCATGATTTCACCAGAGGGATTCCCTTGCTGACTAACCCTAATCTGAAACCTAATCCCGAACCTAAAATTAATTGTAAACCCATTTTAAATATAAACTTATTCAAATACTAGACCTAATATTTATTCTAAACCTAATTAGTACTGATATTGCCAAATGGAATTTTAAACTAAAGCAGTAGTTTTGTTGCCATCTACTGGCTATTTTCAGTATGACCGCTTTATAGAACATTGAATATTGCATGCCCAATGCATTGCGATCCGTGCTGGGCATCTGACAAAAAAGCCCAGCATTGATAAATGCCATTGGGGCATGGAGGGAGATCCTCAATTGTTTGTTCAGACCCTGAAGTCCCACTCGCCGAATCACAGTGGCTGAACTCAACTGGAGTGTTCTCTATAGATGTAAAGGGCTATATACAGTGCTGACTTTCAGCACTAAATGCAGTTCATCAAAATGTCTTGCACCATTAAATTGCACCCCTGACAGAGGGAAGTGCCAGGGATCTTGATTCCTGGTGTGTGCAAGGTTTTAACATGCTCACACTATGCTGCTGTCTATGGGTATCTGTCAATTGAAAGAAATGCAGTTCACCTATTTGGGGCCACTTCAAAGGCCCCAGCTATCAATTGATACCTGTGTTTCCTGATTTGAACAGGGATTTAACAAAGCTCACACTTCATTAAAACAATGTGGATTTAAATCCATGATTGCAGTGCTCACTTTAAGGTCTACAAACAGAGCACTAATTCTGGCCCCAACTGAGTGTGATCCCACAGATATAAAGATATTTGAGGTTCAATGGTGCCTGCAGGGATCTATCCCTGCTGGTATTTTTACTGCAGTGCAGGGTCTATTCCACCACTAGGCATTAAAACCCTGCACTGCATGGTGGCATAGACCATAATGAGGTTAACAGGGCAGCAAACCCTAGGTGCAAAATAAACAGGAATCCTGAATAAAGAGTGGATGTGGTGGGAGAGTTACCAATCTATTGGGGATTGACAGATATTGTTTTTTGTGGGGTTTTTTTTAGAGCCGATTCTATAAATTTACCATTTAAAAAAAAATAAAATTCTACACAAATCTACTGTTAACTGAACCTTTTTATTTTTTTAATTTTTTTTTTTTGGTAAATGCACAAAATATACATGCCAGTCAGAATTTTGTTTTCAAGAATGTGTACTTGGTGCACTGAGAGTAGTTGATTAGTGAGTGCAGGTATGTTAAATATCTATCCTTCCTCCCTGCGTCTTACCTGGCCATGGAGGTGGGATGTAGAGGGGGCCCAGCACACACTTACCTTCAGCTCCCCTGTCTAACTCTCGCGGCCTGTGTGCCACGCTGAGCTTTGCAGTGGTAACCTGTGGCAAAGCTCTGACAGCTGCGTGACTTGCAAGATTTAGACCGGGGAGCTGCTGGGAAAGTGTGTGCTGGGCCCCCCAGGACCCTGATGGTGGCCCCCGGTCCGCATTATTGGCAATATCTGTATCTTGGCCAATGTTGCTGAAAATACAGAATTTCAGCCAGACTGATCGGTCAATCCCTACGATCTATATTAAATGTTTGGTAGCCTGAAAGCTTGTCATTACATTGGGAGTGTGACTTCATGGCAGACTTGTAGAGCGCTTTCATATTTGTAACAGATGACTAAGTGCAAAAGTGTTAATTAGGACTTGATAACGTGATGTTTTTTGTGGATCAAAATGTCCCATGCTGCTAGCCAGGCCTAAAGTTTAATTGCCAACAGGGTGGATTTAATTTAAATCACTAGTCAGTAACGCTTTATTAAATTCAAGATTATTCATTGGTAGTTATAATTTAAAAAAATTGCTGGCAGATGGAGATTGCCTATTTAGATTAGTAAAGCAGCCATATCAGACCTAATTGGAGTGTAATGTTAATTGTGCATATTTAACTTGCGTAATTTCATATTGCTTACATATACTTAAATATTTAAAAAAATAAATAAAACCTTAAGCGGAATACATAAATTACCGTATTTATCGGCGTGTAACACGCACTTTTTTCCCCGGAAAATCGTGGGTGCGTGTTATACGCCGATATCCCATAATTACTTACCTGTCCTGAAGCGTGGGCCGGCTTCACAGCGCGCACCGCGGTACAGGAACGTTAATTTAAGGTTCCGGTTTCCGGCGGGACTGAAAGGAAGTGTGCACAATAGTGTGAATAGCCACAATATACTTGTATGTGTATATAAGGAGTGTAAGGAAATCCCTATGTTAAACTACGTGCATAGATATTAAAGAAAAAAACTTTATATCTAAAGGTTTCTATAAACATGTGCCTATGCTAGTAAATATCTTGTATACTGTAAATCCTTTATACTAAAGTGCTGTCAATAATATTGAAAAAAATGAAATGTGTAAAATAAACAAACATTCAAATGCTTTTGCCTTTTACAAACCAAAATAATTGTGATGTATTCATTTACTAATTATTCACATATCATTATTGGTGTAAGAAACAGCAATTTCCTACTTGTATTTATAGGCCTATAACTTGCAAAAAAAGCAAAGCATGTAAACACTGGGTGTTTTTAAACTCAAGACAATTTTGAACCTATTTAGCATTTTTTTTCCACTAGCTTTTGCAGATAAGTAAAAGATTTTTCAAGTAAAAGTCCAAAAACCCTTTTTTTTTTTTTTTTATAAAATATGACATGATACAAATAATGGTATGTAAAGAAAGCCCTTGTCCTGAAAAAAACAATATATAACTTGTGTGGGAACCGTAAATTAATGAGAGGAAAATTACAGCTAAACACAAACACCACAAGTGTCAAAACTGCTCTAGTCCTTAATGTACAACATCGCAAAAACAGGCCGGTCCTTAATGGGTTAAGTGACTTCTACCAATTCACTGGTGTGACTTCCTTTGAAATATCTTAGTTCTGAAGTTTATTATAGTTGGCTGTAGAGGTGATGGGTAGATTCCTATGTCATGGCTAACTACTTTTATTCAGCACTAAAGACTTAGAACTGGATATTGACTGTTGGAAAAGGAATTTGAGACCGTGTTTGCTCCATATGGTTTTGCTTCTTTTAAGCGTTTAATTCCGTCTGACCGCATTTGATTGAAAGTAAACGTGTAAAGTAAACTTTTTTTTTTTTTTTTTAAATCTGCTTTTCAATTTGAATAAATCCTTTAAAAAAAACTAATTTTTGCCACTGCAAAGTGACTGCTTGGAATGGATAGGGTGGAAGCAAGTGCAACCTGCAATCAATGCTGCGATATGTGATCTGCCTCCCTCCACCTCAGATCTGAGTTACGTTGTGTACTTATGATTAAATTGTATCTGAAAAATTAACTCTTAGCCCTCTAAATCCAAATGTAACTTTCCTGCCCATTGATCACTGCTTCATCAATGGGCAGGAATATAGGCTACATGTATTCTTAAATTGGTGACTTTAGTTAGCTGGGGTGTGGAAAATATTGGGAAATCTAATGTTGGGCTTAACTAAAATTAATAAAAGGGTTACAAGTTAAAAAAAAAAAGTTTTTGTAGTTAAAGTTCAGTCTGAAAACCGCTGAGTCTTATATAGCTTTAGCATTTGATTCAGAGGTGACAGCGCCTTAGAAAGTGACCTCGGTGACTGTGAAAATGTGTCTGAGCTAGAAACGTACAGAGTCCCCTGACGCTGTCAGACATTCATGATTGGATACCCTCCAATGATTTTACTCCTGACATCCCTATCTTTACTGCTTCTCCAGGCGGAAATGTACAGTTTTGGCACAGTGTTGTTTATGCACTTGTTCCTGGTGATGCTATTTTAGGGTTAGGAGTCAGTCACTTTCAATGAGAAAATGCAAATCTTAAAAGGACACTATAGTCACCAGAACCACTACAGCTTGATGTCCCTGCAGGCTTTTCCGTATAAACACTGCCTTTTCAACGACTTGTGTGCCTCAGAGCATATAGTGACTTTGTTTTTGTTTTACCTTTTCAATGAAAAGGCAGGGTTTACATTGCTGCTTAGTAACTCGTCTAGTGACCACTAGAGTCCTGGGTCACTGCGGCAGCACCACTGTTCAGGGTCTCCAAGCTCTGCATGGAGGCGCTCAATGTTCCTCATAAAAATAATTTTATGCATGAGGAGATGCGGATTGGCACATTTGCTGCGCATGCACATCCTCCAATGCTTTCGGAAATACTGATTTTAAAATTTTTAACTTTTTTATGTATCTTCATGTGGATAGCTCTGGCTCCAAACGCCAAAAAATAAGCTTTTTTTTTTTGTTTTTTTTTTTTAATAGACCATATCGGAAAAGAGCCCAAAATCTCCTCACTGCCTTCCAAAGTGCAATGGGGAGAAAACGTAAGAAAAACGCCCGCCCAGAGAGCGCAACTCACCCCGATATATGGCTATCCACAACCATAGGTCAGGTTACAGGCATACCAGAAATTGAGACAACCTGAACACACCATTATTATATTACTATATTTTCATATATTATCTTGTGGTTAGTAAGATATCATTCCCCCGTTCTGCAGTGACTCTGAAAAAGTCACTGCAAAATTAGTAGCCATGTATTACTACTTAACCTTACATACCTGATAGCAGGACTAGTAATATTCTGATTACCTAGCAAAAATGTGCAATTCAATTTTATCACACTGAATGCCTTGTTATGCCTGCTGCTATTGTGGCACTGCAGGCTTGTATGTTAACCTCTTTGCATAACAAAAATAAAGAATTAAAAAAAAAATGGTTTCAATAAAGTGTGTAATTTTATTCTATTTTTATTTTATACATACATACAATAGCTATGGTAGATATTTTAATGCAAAGTGTATTTTGATGAGGTGTGTATTTATGGGCTGTACAACCCATTAAAGTGTGGTCTGCGTAGAATGCTGTAACCGTTAAGGGGTTCAAACTTGCCTTTACTCCAGCAAAGGTCTGCTGGCACTTTCTCTGAAAAGACAGCGTTTACATTAAAATGCATGCAGGGACATACTATACACACAGAACTACATTAAGCTGTAGTTGTTCTGGTGACTAGTGTCCCTTAAACAAAGAGGTACATGAGGTGGAAGGGAATGATCACCACTTGCAAAATTTACTTCTATTCCTTACATGTAGAACTCTTGGTCTATTAATTATAACAAGTCTTTGAATGCATTGAAAT
This sequence comes from Pelobates fuscus, assembly GCF_036172605.1. NCBI lineage: Eukaryota > Metazoa > Chordata > Amphibia > Anura > Pelobatidae > Pelobates > Pelobates fuscus. The sequence continues at coordinate 126,092,411 of NC_086321.1, forward strand.
TGACGGTCTGCCTTAGGCAGCAATCGCAATACAGTTTACTTGTTTATCTTATACTGCTATTTGTAAATTAAATTGATTTGTAAATTCTGCATTACACAACAAACTAGAAAAACTGGATAAGTGAAGAATAAAAATAAATGTACAATTAAGCTGTAGTTGTTCTGGTGACTAGTGTCCCTATTAAGGAACAATATACACTATGTGATACTAAAGTGTCTGCGCTTACATTAAGTATATGTGGGGTAATTTGAACAAACTGCTATAATGCCCTAAATAAGACATGCTGGCACTACATTGACTGCTGACTGTCAGTCACTTGGTTAAACTGGCAAAGCAGTTGTAGTGAGAGGCCCATGGTTGGTGAAGCAATCATCCGAACCCTAAAACAAAACCTAGAATCTACTTTGTTCCACCTTTATTTAAAGGAGCACTATAAGGTCAGGAACACAAACATTTAGTCCTGACCCTATAGTGTTTAAAAAACCCCATCTAGCCCCCCTGGTCCCCTCATGCCTCTATAAATATAGAAATCTTGTTCTCAAGTCTGGAGCTGCTTGCATTGTCACTATTTCCTTTAGACCTGCCAACTGCCTGCTGACATCAGCAGTGGTAGCCTGATCCAATCACAATGCTTCCCCATAGGATTGGCTGCGACTGAATCATGCTGGCTCTGCCTCCTTGTCAAACACAGCCCTGACCAATCAGCATCTCATCATAGAGCTAAATTGAATCAATGAATCTCTATGAGGAAAGTTCAGTGTCTGTATGCAGAGGGAGGAGATACTGAATGTTTGGATGCATTTTAGCAGCCATGATCCAGGAAGAGTCTCTAAAGGCCATCTGAGGAGTGACCACTGAAGTTATCCCTAGGCTATAATGTAAACACTGCATTTTCTCTGAAAAGACCGTGTTTACAGCAAAAAGCCTGAAGGTAATTCTACTCACCAGAACAAATTCAATAAGCTGTAGTTCTGGTGACTAAAGTGTCCCTTTAACCCCTTAAGGACACACGACATGTGTGACATGTCATGATTCCCTTTTATTCCAGAAGTTTGGTCCTTAAGGGGTTAAGGGTATCTTTTTAAAGGGACACTCGAGACTGCTGAACTTTAGCTCAAAACAAATTGCTCATAAGTCAAGGTAGGAGCTACTAGGTAACATATATCTTTCCTGCATTTGACAAAGGAGAAGCTACTGCTGTCAAGCTTTCACGTCGCTAATGATAGCTAAGGGAAACCTTGGTCTGTGGAGACTCTTGTGGCATCCTCCATGGACATGAGTGTCTGCTCGAGCATGTCAGAGTGCAGCTCCTACCTGGAGCAGATGTAAATGCTATAGAGTATACACAATATCAAGATAGCGGCAGCCGTGGGGGACAGGTTCAGTTAAGTGAAACCTACCTCTTCCTGCACCCCGGTGCAATGCCTGAGGAGCGGTCACCATCAGGGGTCTTTGCATAATATGCTGACGACAAGTTAAAAAACGTTGAATGTTATTAATAAGCACTCCTAATTTATTGTGGTCCTTCAAAAGAAAATAATCCAAAGATTAAACTTTACCTGAACTATATTGACAAATTCTTTTTTTTTTTTTTTTTTTTTTTTTAAATTTTTGCTCCCTCCAGTCAGAGGATCGAAACCTGGAAAAAATGTACAACTTCAAGAAAATGAAATTAGAGGTCTTTGCCTGAAGTCTCGAGAAATTTTCCTCAGTCAGCCAATTTTGCTGGAGCTTGAAGCTCCTCTTAAAATATGTGGTAAGTGCTTTGTACAAAATTGACTTTGCAGATAACCTCTTACTTGAGAACATTAAATGCAGATATTTGAGTATATATGAGCTCATCTTGGAGCATATTTCACATTGACTCAACTGACAGGCTCACTCTGTACACCTATTACTTTAGTTAACCTTATGATTTGCATTTATATAGTTCAAACTTATTCCATAGTGCTTTACAATGTATTCAATTTTTTTTTTGGGGGGGGGGGGGAAATTTATCAGCAAGTGAGACAAACTATTAAAATGACAGGAACAAGGAGGTAATGAGACCAAGCTCACAAACTAGTGGATGAGGGCCCCTTTATATTGTGCAGATTTTCAAGAGAAACGGGCACTTTGACAGCAGCGAAGGTGCAACTAGCTAATTTTTTAGAGGGTGCTTTTCCTTGCTCAAAAGCTATGCTAAGCAAAGGAATGCTTCTCATATAAGCATTGTATCCAGTGTTTGTTATGCAGTCCGACCTCTGTGGTTCTGAGACTACATTCCCAAAAATGCTAATTTCTTAACTGTACCATTTCTTCTGCATGATTTCATATGTGAAACTAATTTTAAAATGTTTCTCTCCAGGTGATATTCATGGACAATACTATGATTTACTAAGACTTTTTGAATATGGCGGTTTTCCACCTGAAAGTAACTACTTGTTTCTTGGTGACTATGTGGATAGAGGGAAGCAGTCCTTAGAGACAATCTGTCTCCTCTTGGCATACAAAATTAAATATCCAGAGAACTTCTTCCTCCTTAGAGGCAATCATGAGTGTGCCAGCATTAACAGAATCTATGGGTTTTATGATGAATGTAAGTATTAGTTCTGTATATTACTGAAAGAGGTGGCTTTAGTTAAATGGGCTATGGTCTTGATAGACCTGACCACTTTTCATTTGGTCTGTCAATTGATATTTAAAGGAACACTATAGTCACCTAAATTACTTTAGCTAAATAAAGCAGTTTTAGTGTATAGATCATTCCCCTGCAATTTCACTGCTCAATTCACTGTCATTTAGGAGTGAAATCACTTTTTCTGTTTATGCAGCCCTAGCCTCACCTCCCCTGGCTATGATTGACAGAGCCTGCATGAAAAAAAACTGGTTTCACTTTCAAACAGATGTAATTTACCTTAAATAATTGTATCTCAATCTTTAAATTGAACTTTAATCACATAAAGGAGGCTCTTGCAGAGTCTAGCAAGTTATTAACATAGCAGGGGATAAGAAAATCTTAATTAAACAGAACTTGCAATAAAAGCCTAAATAGGGCTCTCTTTACAGGAAGTGTGTATGGAAGGCTGTGCAAGTCACACACAGGAAGGTGTGACTAGGTTTCATAAACAAAGGGATTTAACTCCTAAATGGCAGAGGATTGAGCAGTGAGGCTGCAGGGGCATGTTCTTTACACCAAAACTGCTTAATTAAGCTAAAGTTGTTTAGGTGACTACAGGGAGTGCAGAATTATTAGGCAAGTTGTATTTTTGAGGATTAATTTTATTATTGAACCATGTTCTCAATGAACCCAAAAAACTCATTAATATCAAAGCTGAATATTTTTGGAAGTGGTTTTTAGTTTGTTTTGTTATAGCTATTTTAGGGGGATATCTGTGTGTGCAGGTGACTATTACTGTGCATAATTATTAGGCAACTTAACAAAAAACAAATATATACCCATTTCAATTATTTTTTACCAGTGAAACCAATATAACATCTCAACATTCACAAATATACATTTCTGACATTCAAAAACAAATCAGTGAGCAATATAGCCACCTTTCTTTGCAAGGACACTCAAAAGCCTGCCATCCATGGATTCTGTGTCAGTGTTTTGATCTGTTCAGCAGCAACCACAGCCTCCCAGACACTGTTCAGAGAAGTGTACTGTTTTCCCTCCTTGTAAATCTCACATTTGATGATGGACCACAGGTTCTCAATGGGGTTCAGATCAGGTGAACAAGGAGGCCATGTCATTAGATTTTCTTCTTTTATACCCTTTCTTACCAGCCACGCTGTGGCGTACTTGGACGCGTGTGATGGAGATTTGTCCTGCATGAAAATCATGTTTTTCTTGAAGGATGCAGACTTCTTCCTGTACCACTGCTTGAAGGTGTCTTCCAGAAACTGGCAGTAGGACTGGGAGTTGAGCTTGACTCATCCTCAACCCAAAAAGGCCCCACAAGCTCATCTTTGATGATACCAGCCCAAACCAGTACTCCACCTTGCTGGCGTCTGAGTCGGACTGGAGCTCTCTGCCCTTTACCAATCCAGCCACGGGCCCATCAAGACTCACTCTCATTTCATCAGTCCATAAAACCTTAGAAAAATCAGTCTTGAGATATTTCTTGGCCCAGTCTTGACGTTTCAGCTTGTGTCTTGTTCAGTGGTGGTCGTCTTTCAGCCTTTCTTACCTTGGCCATGTCTCTGAGTATTGCACACCTTGTGCTTTTGGGCACTCCAGTGATGTTGCAGCTCTGAAATATGGCCAAACTGGTGGCAAGTGGCATCTTGGCAGCTGCACGCTTGACTTTTCTCAGTTCATGGGCAGTTATTTTGCGCCTTGGTTTCTCCACACGCTTCTTGCGACCCTGTTGACTATTTTGAATGAAACGCTTGATTGTTCGATGATCACGCTTCAGAAGCTTTGCAATTTTAAGAGTGCTGCATCCCTCTGCAAGATATCTCACTATTTTTGACTTTTCTGAGCCTGTCAAGTCCTTCTTTTGACCCATTTTGCCAAAGGAAAGGAAGTTGCCTAATAATTATGCACACCTGATATAGGGTGTTGATGTCATTAGACCACACCCTTCTCATTACAGAGATGCACATCACCTAATATGCTTAATTGGTAGTAGGCTTTCGAGCCTATACAGCTTGGAGTAAGACAACATGCATAAAGAGGATGATGTGGTCAAAATACTCATTTGCCTAATAATTCTGCACTCCCTGTATAGTGTCCCTTTTAAGAGTTTTGTCTAAATTAGAACATTTGAAAGGTTAACTTTCAATGGTGGAAACTTGATGCAGCATAGTGCTAATTAAACACAGATTTAATCATACTGCGAAATGAAAGGTTTTAATAAGTTTTATTAGAGCGCCTCCTTTGTGGGTACAAAAAGGGTTGTAGTAACCCAAGCTCCCATAAAGTTTTAAGAGAAATCTTTAAACACAAATTAAACTACGGTATTGGGACAGACATTAAAGGCCTACAGGCTGGCTAAATAAGCCTCTCCCAATCTGTTTATTACATATATTGATGGCTGATTCCTTTTGCACAGCTATAGCTGCAGACATCTTTAAAAATTGTTTAACATTTTGCTCTGCACTTTGTTATAATTTTCCTAGTCTGTAAATGACATGCTTTGTAAATTATGACTTGGGACAGTATATGTTGGGAACCCCCTCAACACAGATTTAAGATATTTTATATATGGAAAAAACGATAGAATGCAATTCTTTAAACTCCTGCTGCTTCTGTAACCAGTGAACAGAAGCAGCAAGTGTACCTCTCCTTGGTGGTCTCTCATTTGAGGGTTAAAGCATTAAATTACTACTTATATCACTATCAATTCTCCACTCACGCTGGGAAGCAATCTTAAACTGGTGAGTTTTATATTTAGTAGCACAGCTTGATCTTCCCAAATGTAACATTTAAACTTTCTTATTTTCTCTTGCTATTATTAAATCAACCTCTTGGCAAATTAACCCCTTTTGGATTGATTTGCTACAGACCTTCAGGTTGCTTTGTTGTATCCAGTTGCAAATAATCTGACAAATTAACATTGATACTGAACTTTTTATTTTTATATACATACAAAATTGGGTGTGTTAATGCAGTGCACAGAAAGTTCCCTAGATTAATGTGGTATCTAAAGACCGTGACATGCTGAACAGTGTGTTTAAAAATCTGAATAGCTGGAATTTATCAACTCGTCAAATTCTTCCACTACATTAATCCAAATTAACAGTCTCTTTTGGAGGTCTTTGCATAGATGTACTCAACTGAACATTGTCTTGCATGCTTGTGAAAGAGTAAAACTAAGCCTATGGGTGATTCCATGAGTCTGTAGCATCTTCCATAGCGATACTATCTTTGTGCATTTGTATGTCTTGCATAGAGTGCTATTGCTCATCTGTGGGAATTGACAGCAGCATTGACTTTTAAGTTTATCATCTGCCCATATGATTTAGTCCCCACTTTATCTCGTGATTGCGTTTGGGCTTTAATTTTAGTGCAATTGAGTGTTTTCATAAAGTGTTTTTACATTTGATTTATTTTTGGGGTCATTCTCCCCATTTTTACTTGATAAAAGTATCATAGTAACTTGTAGTACAGAGTCGTCTCTGTACCATAATCTACCTTCCCAAGGAAACGTATCCTGATACAATTCATAAAATCTCTGCAGTTAGAAGCTTGTCTCCTTGAAGCAGATGTGCCAAAAAGAAATTTTGCCTGTCTTCCTTTTCAGTATCCTATGCATCCAACTTGCACGAGGAGGACTGACCTCTCTGACTTTAACCTAAGCCTTGTTCATGTGAGTTGGTAATGTGGCTTTCAAATTGTAAACACATTTATCTGGATAGTTTATGGGATATCAGTTTTAGAGAGGTAGGTGTCTGTCTGCTACTGAGATTTGTCTGTGCAAGTACAGAAGCTCTAGAAACTTTAACATGATTTTTCATTTAGTCTTAAACTTTGGAATAGGTCAGCTACATATGCACAGAATTCAAAGTTCTCATGGAAGTTACATCTATTTTTGTGTGCAGGTAAAAGAAGATATAATATTAAACTATGGAAAACCTTCACAGACTGCTTCAATTGTTTGCCAATTGCTGCCATAGTGGACGAGAAGATATTTTGCTGCCATGGTGGTAAGTAAACATGTATACTCGTTATTCAAAAGAAGAGGTTTGCTTTATCTGTTTAATAGTGGTTCAGTCAAACTACTTTATTACTGACCTGCAAAGTTGCTAAAATATTTATATTCAACAGGCTTATCTCCTGACCTGCAGTCAATGGAACAGATCAGACGAATTATGCGTCCTACTGATGTTCCAGATCAGGGTCTCTTATGTGACTTACTCTGGTCTGATCCTGACAAAGATGTTCTGGGCTGGGGTGAAAATGACAGGGGCGTATCGTTTACATTTGGAGCTGAGGTTGTTGCAAAATTTCTCCACAAACATGACTTGGATCTTATTTGCCGTGCTCATCAGGTAATGTGGAATAATAATAAATCCTTGTGCTTAAATGGACAATTAAGCATATTTTCAGCTAAAAATAGCATCGTAACTTTAGCTTATTAACCTCAAATCAGTCTGTTTCAATTCTTTGTACATTAACTATTGCTGTCTCTGCAAAAGTATATTTAACTGTCTAATCTTCCCTTATTGTCCCTGTAAAAATTACTTTCCCACACTTGTTTATTTACTGTAAAATACCAGTGTCCTAGAAAGGTTCACACAACCCTTATCTCCTTGGTTTAAGTGAAAGTAAAGTTGTCCTTTAACCCCTTAAGGACATGTGACATTTCATGATTCCCTTTTATTCCAGACGTTTGGTCCTTAAGGGGTTAAAGGGACACTATAGTCACCAGAACCACAGCTTATTGAATTTGTTCTGGTGAGTAGAATCATTACCTTCAGGCTTTTTGCCGTAAACACGGTCTCTTCAGAGAAAATGCAGTGTTTACATTACAGCCCAGGGATAACTTCAGTGGTCACTCCTCAGATGGCCTTTAGAGACTCTTCCTGGATCATGGCTGCTAAAATGCATCCAAACATTCAGTATCTCCTCCCTCTGCATACAGACACTGAACTTTCCTCATAGAGATTCATTGATTCAATTCAACTATGAGGAGATGCTGATTGTCCAGGGCTGTGTTTGAATCATGCTGGCTCTGCCCATGAACTGCCTCCTTATCGGTCTCAGCCAATCCTATGGCGAAGGACTGTGATTGGATCAGGCTACCACTTCTGTTGATGTTGGCAGACTGCTTGTCTGAGGCAGACATGATGGAGCCAGCAGCTTCAGGCTTGAATACAAGTAAGATTTTACTATATTTAGGGTGGTATGAGGGGCCCAGGGGTGCTAGATGGTGGTTTTAACACTATAGGGTCAGGAATACATGTTTGTGTTCCTGACCCTATTGTGTTTAAGAAATGGAAGTAAAATGTTACCCTTTTTTATAGAAAAGGAAATTTGAGTTTTATCTTGGCACTGTTATGTAGTGGTGATATGTTGAAATTTCTAGATTTGTTTTTGGGATGGGAGAGAATGTGCTTGTAGGCCTAAAGAATGGCGTTTAACCCCTTAAGGACCAAACTTCTGGAATAAAAGGGGATCATGACATGTCACACATGTCATGTGTCCTTAAGGGGTTAAAGAATACATTTTAAAGTTTTTAATCTTGGAATGCACTTAACACGTTTTTTTTTTTTTAAAAATTGTATTTTGTTAATCCCATTCTTTCAAAATGTGGATGGAATGTCATTGGTCATTAAAGTTTTACTTGTCATGGTACATAGACTTTTTTTTTGTAAATATACATTTTTTTTGGATATTTTTTCAACAGTTGTAATAAGTACAGTGCAGGTCCCAACAATTATAGAAGATGTAAAATATTGTTAGACACTTCAGAGATGCACATATCTCAAAATTTCATGGTTGGCATCCCTGTGATGTACTCGCTGATCCTTGCATACAGACTTTTAAGACCATGTAACTTCTATGCTTAATGCTGGAAGAATTGCTAGTAAATGTATGATACAAATTTATGTTAACATAATAAAAACAATTTTAGAGTGCATGCATTGTAGCAGAGATTATTCCTTTGCCATGCATGTATTTTGCTTTACTAGAATATTGGAATGGAGTGACAGGCGTCAGTTGACAGTGAAGCTTGTGTACTGGCATGAGGGGACAATTGATCCCTGCTTGGTGTTTCCAAGCAGGGCCAGTAATGTGAGGATGGACTGGAAGTAGACTGGAGCAGACTGTCTGTATTAGAGTAACACCAATGGAACCTGAATAGTAGTGCTGTAGGTGCTAAAAATATTTAACGGCTTTAGAGGTAGTTATGAGTAATCTGGTTTACGAAGGATATGAAATCGCATAAGAACTTTGAATCATTGCAGGTTCATTTTAGGCGATTTAGGACGGTTCTTTGCTTTCTTCATTGAATTTAAATACAAATCTGTTTAGTCACTTAACTGCTTTATAATCTAATGGTTGAGAACATGTTTTGCACTTGACTTACAATAACTTGTGTAAATTATAGATCTAAATAAAGATCCATTATTCCCCTCCCTCTTTCTGTCCTACAGGTAGTTGAAGATGGCTATGAATTCTTTGCCAAACGGCAGTTGGTAACTCTCTTTTCTGCCCCAAATTACTGTGGGGAGTTTGACAATGCTGGAGCAATGATGAGCGTAGATGAAACCTTAATGTGTTCCTTCCAGGTATGTAAAATTAATAACACATCTTGTGAATCCTATTTATAATTGTGTACCATTTTTGCATCTGAATTTTATTTTGTTGGCTTATGGTTTGGAGATGGTCCTACCTGCAACAGTATGTGTTAAAATGTTTTGCAAGAAATATCCATCTAATTCTTATCGATCTGTCCTAATTCTTGTCTGTCAATTCTTATCAATCTTTACTAGTCAAATTTCTGGGCTTGACATCACTCACAGGCCTTCTATGGGAGATGATACAGCAGCTGCTGTTATTAAAATCCCTTGTATAACAAACTCTTTGGAGAAGGGTATTTTTCACTCCAGGTTAAATTAGGAAGCTAAAACAAAAATGGTGACAATCATAAATTCTCTATCCAATACACGAAATGAACTACTTTAAATTATCATAGCTTGTAAGCTCATTTGAGCAGGCCTGCCTTCATATTTTTAAATCTTTAAAGGGCTGTGGAATATGTTGGCGCCAATGAGAAATAATTTAAGATTTTGTAAATCATTGATTGGTGTTTTATTTTAGCAAACACTAATGTGAACTTGGGTTACCGGTCATGCCACTTTCTTGTCTTAAAGGCATTCTATAGTCACCGGAACTACAGCTTATTTGTTCTAGTGAGTAGACTCATTCCCTTCAAGCTTTTTGCAGTGAGCACGCTATTTTCATAGGGAAAGTGTCCACTCCTATTATGGTTGCTAGAGGTGCTTCATGGGGCAGCACTGCCATTCAGTGTATCCACCCTTTGCATGTAGACTCTGATCTTTCCTCATAAGGATGCATTGATCTAATGCATCTCTATGAAGAGATGCTGATTGACCAGGGCTGTTCACTTGTGCTGCCTCTGCCCCTGATCTACCTCCTTGACCGTCTCAGACAATGCTTTCCTATAGGAAAGCACTGTGATTGGCTCAGAACACTTCTGATATCAGCCAAGCAGGCAGATCAGAGACAGCCAGCAGCAGACTTGCATAAATAATATTTTACTATATTTAGAGGGGGGAGGGGCAATGGGGCTAGATGGTTAACACGATCAGGAATACACATTTTGTTCCTCTAAGCCCGATTCCTCTTTCTTGTATATATTGTGCTAGCAAAATTGTTCGACAATGTACAGTTTTAGAGCTGTATAATTTTATATTGCTCAGCTTGAATACAAACTTGTGGTGCTATAGTAACCTTGTAGAAGCTTTGTGATTGTCCAGTCCCAAGCTGACAGTGTTTGTACATGGTATGCATAATGTATTCTACAAACAAGTTTCTTCCTTATTAGTTTCTCTTTTTGGTGGCTGGACATTAAGTTATTTTATTTTTATTTTTTTCTGATTTCTTTTAGATTTTAAAGCCTGCAGAGAAAAAGAAGCCCAATGCAAGCAGACCTGTAACACCCCCAAGAGGCATGATAACAAAACAAGCAAAGAAATGAGTATCATCTGGTCTACTTGGACTTGTATTATAGTATATAATCTCACTTTTTTAAATTGTGTAATGTGTATCGACCGGTCAGTTACATCCAGCTAGATGTCTGTGGCTTTTATTTTTCCTTACTATTGTTTGTCTTTTTTCTGTTTGTTTTAATGAGTTGTATTTGCTTCTGCAATCACTGCTTTTCATCAAGCTGTTCTTTTGTATCTGAAAGCACATTTTAGCTTCTTTGAAGATTGGTTTCTCTTTACCCAGTGTTACTGTACACTCCAGACCTTTTAATCTCCATTATAACCTATACCTTTGTACAATCCACTCAATTGTGAATGCTTGTTATTTAGTACCTTTGAGGGTACTCATGAGTTGGCAAGGATCGTGTCACTATCATTTGCATACTGTTTATACAAACCACTGTGAACATATATATTCTTTTAAAGGGAGTTTTGTCACACCCACACTTGTATAGCTGTCAATGAATGAATTCCCTTTATTTTGCCAGCATCACTGGTTTGATGTATATTTAATTAAAAGCACATTTTCCGTACTGTATACTTTGAAATTAAAGCCATTATTTTAACTGTTGTGTTCTACTTCCTGAAACTAATATGTGTATCAGTGTTTTGCTTATGTCTTTCATAGAAGATGATGGATTTGAATCTGTAGTGTTTGCATGGAATTTCCAAAATAAAGTGAGAATGGTAATAAAGACATAACAATGCACTTCCTAATGGCATTACGTAAAAAAATAAAAATCTAAAGGTTTTACTAGGAGTTCCTTGGAGGCAGAAATAACACATTTTCTAAAATGCTTGGTTCATGCCAAAGGCGGCGCTTTATGTTTGCCCCTTTATTATTTTTTTTTAATAAAATTATTTGTTTTGAGCCATGTGTACAGCATCTCTTTAACCTTTGCGTGTTCTCTAACCCTTCATTCAAGCACATCGGCTATCTGAGAGGGTGAAACCATAAACCATAAACGATGAACACTAGCGTTCACTAAATGTTTTTTGTTTTTATGAATACATTCATAACCTGTAAGCACTTTGCAAATCAGCAAAAGTAAATCCTTTTCATATGGAACTTGGGAGTTAAGAGGTATTCACAGTACTTTCCAAGCAACAGAAGTGTAAGATGTTATGCGTGTGTTCTTTTTTTTTTTTTTTTTTTTTAACAATTACTGGGAATAGAAGTGGCCAAAACGAGTCCACTGCGATTTGTGAATGCCTCTCAATTTTTTACAATGGAAAACTATTTAGTTTTGCTGCTCAGCAAATTGCCTACATGAACTTGGTCATTAAATTATGCAAACCAGACATTACACATATAGTAGTGTGTAAAGACAGGCTATTGCAAGTTCAAATCCACAATTTTTTTTAATTCAGGCAATAGTAATGTGATTAGAACTTGTGAGGGGTAGATGTGAATTAACAGATTATCCTAGCTTTAGTGTAATCATAATCCTAACTTTAGTAATGAATATTTGGCATCTTGATTGACACTCCTTAGCTGCAAGAGAAAACCAAAACTAATCCATTAAACACACATCTCTATAAAGCCTCCAACAGAAAGCCAATACTTTCATTGGTGAAAAGTAGAATATAATTAAAGGATCACTAGAGGGTCAGGAACACAAACATGTATTCCTGACCCTATAGTGTTAAAACCACAATCTAGCCTCGCTGGGCCCCTCATGCCTCCATAAATATAGTAAAAATCATACTGTATTCAAGCCAGAAGATGTAACTCTGCATACTGTTAGACTCAAAAAAACAAGCAGTCTGCTGACATCAGCAGAAGTGGTAGCCTGATCCAATCACAATGTTTACCCATAGGATTAGCTGAGACTTACAAGGAGGCAGATCAGGGGCAAAGCCAGCATGATTCAAACACAGCCCTGGCCAATCAGCGTCTCATCATAGAGATGAATTGAATCAATGAATCTGAGTGTCTGCATGCAGAGGGAGGAGACACTGAATGTTTGGATGCATTCTAGGAAGGATCTCTAAAGGCCATCTAAGGAGTGGCCAGTGAAGATATCACTAGGCTTTAATGTAAACACTGCATTTTCTCTGAAAAGACGGTGTTTACAGCAAAAAGCCTGAAGGTAATGATTCTGGTGACTATAGTGTCCCTTTAACACAGAACTGTGACTTCAAATGTAGATCATGCAAAACATCTGACGTAGCTTGAGATGATACTGGTGACTTTACACTGAAATAGAGCAACAAAAGTTGTGAGATACGTCAGACCCAGAAAATCAAACCACACTTCAATTACTCTAACTCTTTGAAAGTCAGATGACCAGAGAATATTGGGAGTTGTAGTTGAGCAATATCTTCCTGTGCATAATTTGAGATGCATCCAGACCATAGCTGGATGAATTAGAAGCAGTTTGAGCTCATAGTGCCTAGTTGCAATCAATGGAAACAAATCTAGATGTTTTGACAGCTGCCCATCATAGGCATAAGGGACAAGAGAAATAATAGCAACTCTGAGTGCTGGAAGTTGTCTGCATTTGCTGGAAAATAGATTCATGTCCTGCCCAATGAGATTTTGGCTGAGGCTAGTGGGAGTTAATAGACATATAATTTTATTTTTTTAAATTGGCTCATTGGAAGGGTAATGCTAATAAGGAACCCCACTAGGTTACATTTGAGTCTGATATACATTGTAGCATTGAATTAAAATAAATCCATATTTTTAGTTGGCACAAAAATGAATTCAGCAAACTGACTTGCCTTATGTGCCAGAAGTGTTCCTTTAAAATTGCATATGTATGGTCTCACTCCCTACATCACAATAACACCCACCCATGTTTTGAGTAGATATATTTGGAGTAAGTGTTTGGTTAAAAGCAGTCTTCCCCACAAATGTAAGGTATATTGGGCTTAAATGTTCATTTGATAAATACGATTTCCCATTATCACCTTTCTGTCCTGGAAAATAATAAATCTTGATATGTTTCTCTCTGGCATTTTGTGGGGCACATTCTGTCTGCACTAAATTTCACGTGAACTTATCTGAATTTGCACTTTTATATGTCTCCTACCACCCCACTCCCTTTTAAAGGGGCACTATTGTGGCAGGAACACAAGCTTATATACCTGACACTAGTTCTAAACCCACCATTTACCTGGGTTAGGTGATATACTTGCCTTTTTTGTCAGCACTGCTCTGGGCTCCTCACATCTGGCCCCTCTGCTGATCTGTCTCCTTGGCTGACCACATCAGAATTGATATCAACCAATCGCAATGCTTTCCCATAGGAAACCATTGGATTGGTTGAGTTTGTCAAGGATGCAGATCGGGGCAGAGCCAGCACAAGCCAAACGCAGCCCTGGCCAATCAGCATCTCTTAGATACATTGAATCCATGCATATCTATGAGGAAAGTTAAGTGTCTCCTTGCATAGCATGGCATATATCTGTGATTGTGTTTTCTTTAAAAAGCCTGTAGGGACTGACTATACTCACCAGAAGCTGTAGTTCTGGTGACTATAGTGTCTATTAATAGATCAGGTTTTTGTTTATTTAACTTACTACCATAACCACTGTCACTGAAATAATTAATCTTGTTTTCAGACAGTGTAACTTCTTAGTGTGCACTACACTGTATACTAAACAAGACAGTGCTTCCTAAAACAGGTTTAATTTGCCTACCATTCATGCTGCCTTCAGTGTGAGCCAAACCGCATGTTAAAAAATATAACTAATGAATTTTGCCGTCTGTCACTTCCGCTCTCACACAGACCATGCAGGGAATCCCTCTTCCTCCTTGCAGGACTCTTTCCCAAATGCTAAAGGCAAGCTGGAAACCAGCAGGAAGGGACTGGTCTGCCTATGAACTTGATCGAGAACCTGGAGCAGTAAAAAGGGACTCAAGGAAGATTTGACTCATCAGAGTAAGTGATCCATACCTCCACAGATAAACACGCACAATATCTCACTCACACCCCCTTATACAGATGATGTATAAACACAATCATACATGCACATACAATAACAGACACACAGTGTCACTGACAATATACACAAAAATCACATACACATTAAGTACTAAAGAGGTCCACCCAGCCTCCCTACCTTGCTCTAGGAGGGCTGGTATGGATCCTCTGTCCCTGGTGGCCAGTGGTTGCGTTGGGCAGGGACCTTTGTGCTCTTCCTGCACATGTCCTTCAGCAGTGATGCTGCTGCTGGGATAAAGTAATATCCCAGTGGCCGGCGCACGTGGGAGCTGTCCAGCAGGAGCACCGAAAGTAGGCTCCTTGCCGTCCATTGTACCGGCATCATGGGCCACACTGCTAGCGGTCCTGCGTTGCAGGTTGGACACTCCTGCTTTACAGGAAGTGTTTAGGAAGGCTTTGTGAGACATGCAGGGGAGGTGTGAATAGGGCTGTGTAAAAATAAGAATTAACTCTAAGTGGCAGAAAATTTAACAGTGGGATTGCAGGGACATGATCTGTACACCAAAATTGCTTCATTAAATGGAAACTATAGTGCCAGAAAAACAAACTTTATTTCCTGGCACTATAGTCTCCTCCTTAAAATCCCTTCTGTTACTTACCTAGGTCCAGCACAGGTTCGGTTCCACCTTTGGTGATGTCAGCAGGAAAGACCTAATGCAAATACAAGGCAATAGTCGCTTTCGCATAAGGGTTTCCCCATAGGCAAGTGTTTTCCTATAGGATTTTGGGTGATGCTGGACGCCCCCTTCCAGAGACTCAGGATGTCCAGCGTCAGGCGCCCAAATGTTGACTAACAGTCGGAAGTCCTTCAACTGGCTGTATGGTAGCCACTAGAGAAGGAGTTAACACAAAATGGTTATTATTGCAATTTATTAAAAACTGCAATAATTATATTTGCAGGGTTAAGGGAACTGTTACACTGCACTTAGACCACTTCAATGAGCAGAAGTGTTCTGGGTGCCTATAGTACTTTTAAGCTAAAGTTGTTTTAGTGCCTGTACAAGGAAGGTTAGTTGCTGAAAAGTTCTCTCCACAGCACTTTTTCTTTACTAATGTGAAAATTCAAAGTGAGTCTCAAATTTAGACCAAAATAGCTGTACTGGAAAAATTCTTTAAGTCAGCCATGCTTTCAGGTTAGCTACTCTGGCTTTAAATTGAAATTCACTTTTAATTTTCACTTTAGTAAATAGCCCTGAGTGACAAATGCTCTTTTCCTCAGACGTTTGCTACAAACTCCTGGAGAAGTGTGGAAGCTGGCCTCGTACTCACCGACTATGGTCTAGGTCTGAGACCCTGTTCGGGAGTTACCCTGCCCAGCCACTATAAGCAGCTTTTCTTGGATGCCCCTGGTTCGGCACTTTCCCATTATTCGAATTCAAACGAACGCTAGCTCCCTGGCGGCCGTTCGCATGGACCAAACCTACCAATGGTCCTTAGCCGCGATCGCTATGGAAATAATTTTGGCATGAGGACTTTGTGGGTCTCCGGTCACCTCAGTAGTACTTAGCTGCAAATGTTATGGAACTGTTTTCGGCATGAGGCGACCTTGTGGTTCCCGGATAACTTGGTCTGGGGTTTTGCACCACTTTGCAACTAGTGATGTCGCGAACACAAAATTTTCGGAACGCGAACTTCCGCAGACGTTCGCGAACGGGCGAACCGCCATTGACTTAAATGGGCAGGCGAATTTTAAAACCCACAGGGACTCTTTCTGGCCACAATTGTGATGGAAAAGTTGTTTCAAGGGGACTAACACCTGGACTGGCATGCCGGAGGGGGATCCATGGCAAAACTCCCATGGAAAATTACACAGTTGATGCAGAGTCTGGTTTTAATCCATAAAGGGCATAAATCACCTAACATTCCTAAATCACAATGGATATGGATTGACACCTGACATATGACATATTGACACCTGTCATCAGAGACCCTGATACACACTGACACAGAGCAGAATAGGGACTGTTCCCCCTGCATAGGGTCACTTGGCAGATATGGATTGACACCTATCCTAAGGATCCCTGATACACACTGACACAGAGCAGAATAGGCACTGTTCTCCCTACATAGGGTCACTTGGCAGATATGGATTGACACCTGTCCTCAGAGACCCTGATACACACTGACACAGAGCAGAATAGGGAATATTCACTAAATGCCAAACATTGTTATACAGGGGAATATTCAGTAAATAAGGACTGTCCTCCCGCCCGCCCCCACCCGTGAGCGGTGGGTGGGGGCCATAAAAATAATGAGGGGGGGGACCTACTGTATGATGTTGTATCGATCAGGTAGTGTAAGGGTTACGCCCGCTTCACAGTGACAGACCAAACTCCCCGTATAACGCACCGCAAACAACCGCAAACAGTCCATTTGCACAACCGCAAACTCCCCATTTGCACAAGGTTGGATACCAAGCTAGCCATGTCCTTGTCCTCACTGATGTCATTGAAGGTCTCTTCCTCCACCCAGCCACGTACAACACCAAGGGTCCCTGAAAGTATGCTAATAAACTGAAAAAAGAAAAAAATCTCCCAAGAAGGAGATCTAAAACTGGCATAGGAAAAGGTTAGACAACTATAATAAAGTGATACCTACAAATCCTAGTGAGCATAGGTGTATAATAGAGGGAGAAAGGGAAAGCAGAGTAATGCTTCCTAATACCCTTTGTTAAAGTAAATTGAGCAATGGACAAAAGTCTTTATTGTATCATTTATAAATAACAAAGGGATACTATACTCATTCCCCTATAGTGGCTAATTGTGTAATAATGGTAATATTATATAATATTGGCAGGGGCAAGGAAATTCCCTCTAAATAGATGGGTATAGGCAGACAGTATGGAGACCGGAGTGATAAAGTGTCAATAAGGTGATATAAAGTTAAATGTATCACAGACACACAGCCACCCTTTCTCTTAGCTAGTTTCCAGAAATGCTGGATAGGTAGAAGGGCTATAAAGACTCAGAGAGGTCTAAGAAGAATCCTCTAAACTAGCCCTAATCTCCTTAAACACCTTCAACGGTGTTCTAAGCTAAAGCTCAATCTAAACGTTTAGATGACTGCCTGATTTCCCATCACAGATGCTGGCTAGGAATAACACTGTGCAAGACAAAGAGTGGGTCTAAGTGCCCATAGTGCAGTAAAGTGTCCCTAGTTAAGTGAAAAAGAGAATAACGAGCTGGCGCCCAAGAGAATAACGAGCTGGCGCCCTATCAGGGGACGTGTAAATGGCATCGATTTTAGGAACCGGGAGATGGAAAAAGATGCTTGGTCGGTCCTCCTACTTCAAATTTGGGGCACTGCGCGTGCAATCTAATGTGCCACCAGATAGGAGTGGTGTGTTAAGTAGTACTATTCCTATCAGTTTAATCCCTGTTATGTGCCTTTTTTTTTGCTGTTGCAGCGGCCAGAAAAATTGATATTTGTTTCCCAGGCAGAAAGTGCCCCAAAACATTGCGGCTTGAACCCTAGTTGGTGGCGGATAAGTCACGCAAGTCAACCGGCATTCAGAGCTAAAATACAGCAGCGTGTGGACCATTTTTAGCCCAAGGCAGCTCATCTCATCAGGCCTTTTTTAGTCGATTGTATCGCCCACTGTCAGTCCCTTCGGGATCCATCCCTCATTCATCTTAATAAAGGTGAGGTAATCTAGACTTTTTTGACCTAGGCGACTTCTCTTCTCAGTGACAATACCTCCTGCTGCACTGAAGGTCCTTTCTGACAGGACACTCGGGGCAGGCCAGAAGTTCTATCGCAAATTGGGATAGCTCAGGTCACAGGTCAAGCCTGCACACCCAGTAGTCAAGGGGTTCATCGATCCTCAGAGTGTCGATATCTGCAGTTAAGGCGAGGTAGACTGCTACCTGTCGGTCGAGTCGTTCTCTGAGGGTGGATCCCGAAGGGCTGTGGCGATGCGTAGGACTTAAAAAGCTCTGCATGTCCTCCATCAACAACACGTCTTTAAAGCATCCTGTCCTTGCCGGCGTGGTCGTGGGAGGAGGAGGATGACTTTCACCTCTTCCCCTGTTAGATTCCCGTTGTGCTGTGACATCACCCTTATACGCTGTTTAAAGCATACTTTTTAATTTATTTTGCAAATGCTGCATCCTTTCCGACTTGTTGTAATTTGGTAACATTTCAGCCACTTTCTGCTTATACCGGGGGTCTAGTAGCGTGGACACCCAGTACAGGTCGTTCTCCTTCAGCCTTTTTATACGAGGGTCCCTCAACAGGCACGACAGCATGAAAGACCCCATTTGCACAAGGTTGGATGCTGAGCTACTCATTTCCCGTTCCTCCTCCTCAGTGATCTCAATGAAGGTATGTTCTTCCCCCCAGCCACGTACAACACCACAGGTACCAAATAGGTGACAACGAGCACCCTGGGATGCCTGTTGTGGTTGGTCTTCCTCCTCCTCCTCAAAGCCACATTCCTCCTCTGACTCCTCTTCCTCACAATCCTCTTCCAGCGTTGCCGCAGGTCCAGCAAGCGATGCTGATAAGGCTGTTTCTGGTGGTGATGGTGACCACAACTCTTCCTCTTCACGCTCATCTACGGCCTGATCCAGCACTCTTCGCAGGGCATGCTCCAGGAAGAAAACAAATGGTATGATGTCGCTGATGGTGCCTTCGGTGCGACTGACTAGGTTTGTCACCTCCTCAAAAGGACGCATGAGCCTACAGGCATTGCACATGAGCGTCCAGTAACGTGGCAAAAAATTCCCAGCTCCCCAGAGGCTGTCCTAGCACCCCGGTCATACAAATATTCATTAACAGCTTTTTCTTGTTGGAGCAGGCGGTCGAACATTAGGAGTGTTGAATTCCAACGTGTCGGGCTGTCGCAAATCAAGCACCTCACTGGCATGTTGTTTCGCCGCTGGATATCTGCAAAGTGCGCCATGGCCGTGTAGGAACGCCTGAAAAGGCCACACACCTTCCTGGCCTGCTTCAGGACATCCTGTAAGCCTGTGTACTTATGCACAAAGCGTTGTACGATCAGATTACACACATGTGCCATGTGTCAACTTGCCCAACTTCAATGCCGCCAACAAATTTGTTCCGTTGTCACAAACCACTTTGCCGATATCCAGTTGCTGCGGAGTCAGCCACTTTTCCACCTGTGCGTTCAGGGTGGACAGGAGTGCTTGTCCGGTGTGACTCTCTGCTTTCAAGCAAGTCAAACCCAAGACGGCGTGACACTGCCGTTTTCTGGATGTGGAATAGTACCTGGGGAGCTGGGGGGTGCCGTTGATGTGGAGCAAGACGCAGCAGCAGAAGAGGACTCAGCCGAAGAGGTTATGGAAGAGGATGGAGTAGGAGGAGTAGAGGAGGTGGCAGCAGGCCTGCCTGCAAGTCATAGCGGTGTCACCAACTCCTCTGCAGAGCCACGCATTCCATGCTTGGCAGCCGTCAGCAGGTTTACCCAATGCGCAGTGTAGGTGATATACCTGCCCTGACCATGCTTTGCAGACTAGGTATCAGTGGTAAGATGGACCCTTGCCCCAACACTGTGTGCCAGACATGCCATTACTTCCTTTTGCACAATCGAGTATAGGTTGGGGATTGCCTTTTGTGCAAAGAAATTTCGTCCGGGTACCTTCCACTGCGGTATCCCAATAGCCACAAATTTTTTGAACGCCTCAGACTCCACCAGCTTGTATGGTAAAAGCTGGCGGGCTAATAGTTCAGACAAGCCAGCTGTCAGACGCTGGGCAAGGGGGTGACTTTCTGACATTGGCTTCTTACGCTCAAACATGTCCTTGACAGACACCTGACTGTGGGCAGATGAGCAGGAACTGCTCAAGGCGAGAGACGGAGTGGCGGATGGTTGAGAGAGGGCAAGGAGGACAGCAGTGGTTGACGTGGCTGAAGATGCTGGACCAGGAGGAGGATGGCGGCTTTGAGTTTGTGTGCTGCTTGTACTCATGTGTTGATCCCATAGGCGTTTGTGATGTGCGATCATGTGCCTACGCAAAGCAGTTGCACCTAGGTGGGTGTTGGACTTCCCACGACTCAGTTTATTTTGGCACAGGTTGCAAATGGCATCGCTGTTGTCAGAGGCAGACACACAAAAAAAATGCCACACTGCTGAGCTCTGCAATGACGGCATTCTGGTGGTGGACACAGCATGCGTTGATTGGCGTGCTGTCGGGCTGACCCCGGGTGCTGATGCATGCTGTCTGACTGTGCCACTAGCTCCTTGCGACGACCTCCCCCTGCTTCCAACTCGTCTCCTCCTCCTCTCTGTCTCCCCATCTGAACTTTCGCCCTGTTCTTCTTCTTGCCGAGCGGGCACCCACGTGACATCCATGGACGTATTGTCATCATTAACCGCTTCACTTGTATCTGGCAATTCAGCAAAGGAAGCAGCAGCGGGTACAACATCATCATCATCACACCGTACGTCCATGTGTGTAATGCTGCCTGACTGAGACATATCCCTGTTATCTACATCCTCTGGCAATAATGGTTGCGCATCACTCATTTCTTCAAACGGATGTGTAAATAACTCCTCTGACAGATAAAGTGAAGCGGCTGTGGTGCTAGTGTTGGTGGTGGCGGCAGGCGGGTGAGTGGTATCTTGAGAGATGCCCGAAGCTAAGCTGGAGGAGGATGGTGCGTCAAGGTTCCGAGCGGAAGCTGTAGAAGATTGGGTGTCCTGAGTTAGCCAGTCAACTATGTCCTATGTCCTTTCAGAGGGTACGTGGCCTCTGAAAATTGGGCATTATTCTAGGGCAAAAGGGAATCACAGCACCACGACCACAACGGCCCCTGCGGGGTGGCCTGCCTCTGCCTGTCATTTTTTTTTGGATTAGTGGTACTATGCGTGCAAGCTACTGTGAGACCAGATATGAGTGGCAATGTGCACTGGCAGAGGTTGGCAGAGTACACGCTGTAGGCCTGACACCCGCTTGAAGACAACTAACTGCTATTCAATCTATAACAGTGAAAAACGTTTTTTGGTTTTAAATGCACGCTATTGTGACACCAGATATGAGTGGCAATGTGCACTTGCAGAGGTTGGCAGAGTACACGCTGAAGGCCTGACACACTCGCTTGAAGGACACTGTCTGCTATTAGCTTACACAGAAAAACTTTTTTCTTTTTAAAGGCACGCTATTGTGACACCAGATATGAGTGGCAAAGTGGACTGGCAGAGGTTGGCAGAGTACACGCTGAAGGCCTGACACACCCGCTTGAAGGACACTGACTGCTATTAACTTACAGTGAAAAACTTTTTTTCTTTTTAAAGGCACGCTATTGTGACACCAGATATGAGTGACAAAGTACACTGGCAGAGGTTGGCAGAGTACACGCTGAAGGCCTGACACACCCGCTTGAAGGACACTGACTCCTATTAGCTTACAGTGCAAAACTTTTTTCTTTTTAAAGGCACGCTATTGTGACACCAGATATGAGTGGCAAAGTGGACTGGCAGAGGTTGGCAGAGTACATGCTGAAGGCCTGACACCCGCTTGAAGGACACTGACTGCTATTAGCTTACAGTGAAAAACTTTTTTCTTTTTAAAGGCACGCTATTGTGACACCAGATATGAGTGGCAAAGTACACTGGCAGAGGTTGGCAGAGTACACGCTGAAGGCCTGACACACCCGCTTGAAGACAACTAACTGCTATTCAATCTATAACAGTGAAAAAAGTTTTTTGGTTTTAAATGCATGCTATTGTGACACCAGATATGAGTGGCAATGTGCACTTGCAGAGGTTGGCAGAGTACACGCTGAAGGCCTGACACACTCGCTTGAAGGACACTGACTGCTATTAGCTTACAGTGAAAAACTTTTTTTCTTTTTAAAGGCACGCTATTGTGACACCAGATATGAGTGGCAAAGTACACTGGCAGAGATTGGCAGAGTACACGCTGAAGGCCTGACACACTCGCTTGAAGGACACTGACTGCTATTAGCTTACAGTGAAATGTTTTTTTTCTTTTTAAAGACACGCTATTGTGACACCAGATATGAGTGGCAAAGTGGACTGGCAGAAGTTGGCAGAGTACATGCTGAAGGCCTGACACCCAGACGCTTGCTGACAACGAACTGCTATTCAATCTATTACAGTGAGAATTTTTTTTTTGTTTTTAAATGCAAGCTATTGTGACACCAGATATGAGTGGTGGCACTGGACAAGTGGGCACAGTATCCACTGTGAGCCTGACACAGAAGCTGGCAGGCAGGCAACTGCAATTACATTACACAGAAAAAAAATAAAAGACTGATGTTCTAGCCCTAAAAAGGGCTTTTTGGGGTGCTGTCCTTACAGCAGAGATCAGATGAGTCCTTCAGGACTGTAGTGGACACTGAATACCCTAGCCTAGCTATCCATTTACCTATCAAATGAGCAGCAGCTACACTTTCCCTCCTCTATCTAAGAATGCAGCTTCAGAATGAATCTAAAATGGATGCCGCTATGTTCGCCGGGAACTATCAGTTCGGTACATCACTATTTGCAACCCGCCAGGACAGCACTTTTTGGAGAGAAGGTGCCTGAGACTAAGGGAAACAAACGCTACCTGAGAGCCAGGTGGAGCACTTTGTATTGCGGCCGCAGTAGCTCCCGAAAGTTGACCGGCAAAAGCACCAAGCACTCTGGAACTATTTGGGGCATAGGACCACATGTGCGGCCTGTCAGAACTTTAACACTGTGGTGTTTTCCCTACACTGCATGGATCTGAGCGCTATTTGGAGAACTTGGGTACTCACATCAGCGTTATTTGGAGATGCATGTTATGTGGGGTTACTGTATATTTTTATGATGTTTTATGGTATTTTTGATTTTGTTTTGCCTCTTTGTTCCTGGGAGATATTTAGCTTACCAGTCTTTAACTCAATTATCTCCCTGGCACAGAGGTCTTTGAGAAGGGCTTGCATTGTGGAGACCCCTTGCTGAGGTTGTGTATAAAAGCTGACATACACACACAGACATGCATACACACTAACATACAAACACAGACATACATACTGACATGCACACACACACACACAGATATACATACATACTTGCAGACACACACCTCATTTATCAGCCACCCTCCTCTTACCTTTAAGTTGCAGGAGGGTGGCTGGGGATGATGGGAGTGGATGCCTCTGGTGTCCCTGTCCTGTCCTCTCCTCTCCCCCCGCACGGAGTAAGCTGGGAGGAAGTGACTGGCCGTCACTTCCTCCCAGCAGCACTTGCGGTGTAGCCGCAATTTTTTTTAAAGGGGCCCGCTCGCACAATTACCCGGCTGCAGCTCTAACGGGGCCCTGAAGATATAGGGCCCATCGGGTGGCCCTAAATGCTTGGGCCACCTGATGGGCCCTGAAACTGCCGCACCTGTGGCAGTTTCGCCGCTCTACGTGGGGCCTGGGCGGCCGGGCCCGTGACAACCGTTATGGTTGGCGGCCCTGAGGCCCTGAGGAGGGTGGCTGCCATTTCATATAACCAAATGCACGTGGTTGACAAAAGAATGGCATCCATCTTGTCTCCTGAATGTGGGCAGCGGCACTTGATCATCGAGTGCCCGGAACTTTTTTCAGCGAGGCACGAACCCCGGCAAAGACTAGACCGCTGCCCGTTCTACCTCCCGACCAACTATGCGAATGACGTTCGATAGATATGAACTACCGAACAGGGGGAGCATTCGTACCCTGAAACTAAGAGAATCCGCTGCATGGTGTTTGCACAGGAACCCCCTGAGCAGAGATCAGCCAGAACACCTATTTCCCTGGAACTTTTTTGGGCTAGCGCCTCACATCAGGCCGTTCAAAACTTTACCCCTGTGGCATTCCAGTTTCACTGAACCGATCTGAGTGATATTTGAATGTTTTATACACTCAGGGCTATCACTTTTGTGGGGTTCCTAGTTAAGGTGTGGGCACTTTTGGGGTACTGTATATTTTGGATAGATTTTTCTGTAGCTCAGAGATAACTGAATTATTGTTTTTTTCTCATGCAATTGTCTCTCAGGTACAGAGGATATAGGGATTGAAACACATGTGTTATTGTATTATAGCCCCTGTGCATAAAAGCCGTGTGTGTTTGAAAATAAATCAGTTAACTCCCAGGACTATGTTTCGTCCGGTTATTGGGGGGAATGGATGGATGTCTGTATGCTTTAATGGTTCCAGACATTTACCTGTATCTCATGTGAACCTGCAGTACTCACCTGTCGTGTAGTCTCTCTAAACATCCCAAGATATCTAATGCAAGGGACCCAGTCTGATGTATTCCAGGTAGCGGATCTTCGTAGGTCAAGTTGCTGCCATAAAAGAGATTCGGACCAATCTTGGTCTAACGGAAACACTGTAGGGAGCACAAGGTATAGATCAGTTTACATCGGCTGTTTAAACCTGGCATACATCAGACAGGGTCCCTTGCATTAGATATCTCGGGATGTTTTGGGAAACTACACGACAGGTAAGTCATATGTATAATTACTTTGTCATAAAGAATTTTCCTTTTTTTCATATTTTTCATCTTTCAATTATTACCCTTTGAGTCACTTTTTGGTTTTCAGCTGCATGTGAGCAACCAGGTTCAATTTTAACATGATATGGAATATGCTAGAAGCACAACATTTATGTGTATATGTTTATAAGATGGTTAATGATACGGGACAACTTTGGTTCAAGACACTGACTTAGGTGCCATTCCCTTCTGTAGATGAATTTCATGTTCCCTCTTTTTGGTATTACTACTTTAAGTACTTTAAGTATTGTGATATATTGGTCTCATGAATTTATCAATAAGTGGTACATTGATCTCTAGTTATGAATTGAGCTGGTGGTCTTATATTTAACAAGGTATTTTTACCATGAACAATTGTTACCCATTATTCATATTACTATGTCTATTTTTCCTTAATATGCATGTTTTTTCTTTATATGGACACATTAAGTCCACATCTATATGTGGTACATTGTTTCTTTACAACCCTCGATATACTGTTTTAATCAGTGTTTAACAACAAGACATAGTGTCTCTTATGGTAAATTTTCAGACATATGATATTGTCTCGTGTCATGTGTATAATAAAGTTGTTTTTAGTGATGTCATCACTCATGGCGTGACGACGCACGATGATGTCATCACGCCATTACGGAAGTACGCTGATGGGCGGGCCATGCCGCAAGGTACATTGGCTGCCGCCAATACTTGATATAAAAGTTCAGTAATCTCACTTTTTAATTTAGTGTCTTCGAAGGGGCATTTCTGTCCCGAGCGCGCAGCCAAGTTACACATGAGACACAGGAGAGCGGACTTGGAGACCGGATCAGATGGGGATTATCTCTAATGACTGTTCATCGGATAAAGTGATACTTTTGAACCTTTTTTCCCATCGGTCTATTGGACATCTACCTCTAAGTGAGCGGATTTCATTCCACAGTCCATATCTACAGCCTCCATAACCAGTGGTGAGATCCAACAAATTTCATACAACAAGCAGTGCATTTTGCAGTTTTTTGAACTCTTCAGTTTTTCACTTTGTCATTTTTTTCTCTTTTTTTCATGTTTGTCCTTTTTTACATATTTTTCTGTTTAAACAGATTATCAATTAGTGGTGGATCCACCAGAGTATATATGAACTTTTAGCTTTATCCATATGACATTCATGGACTGTATATAGTTGTAAATAATTCAGATGTATATATTATGAAATATTGTCATATTCACTATAGATTAATTCACAGTGGGATCATCAGTCTGTATATTTGGCAATTGTGGTCTTTTTTCTAATTTACAAATTTGGTGTATTTAGTGCTTTTGGGGTGTGGAGTGGTCCTTTAAGTTTGAAATTCACTTAGAATTTTCACTTTAGTAAATAAACCTGTAAATGATTGTAATTCTATAGTAAGACTATATACGTAGATGCCCGAACAGGTTTGCAAATGTTCAACTTGATCAAGTTCTAGTTTTGATAAACTGATATAAAAGAAGAATTCTGCCATAGTTTAATCTGGAAAGAATATAAGCCCAGGCACAAATCTCTATAACCCCAAATATAAAGAATATAGCCCTTATAAAGCGATAGGGTGATGATCTACTATTTTGTTTTACCTCCAACACTTCATCAGAAGACGGCACATAATAAAGGCAAAAGGAAAAAAAAAATGTTGGAAAAGCTAGATAAGATGCAATTTTTTGCTGCCAGAAACACGCAAGACAAGCACCCAACATTCAAGAGTTGGCCCAAGATGGCAGAGACAGAGAGTGAGACTTACATTAACAAATACTCACCAGTGACACAAGGGGTTCTCCAAACTGGACGCAATGTCATGAAAAATTCTACAAAAGTTTCAGAGATCAGCCTGTGATATCTGTAAAGACATCCAATATGTGGACGCCAAGACGTCTCACGTCAAATCTAAGTTTGGCGAATTTGCTGAAGCCTTGCGGTTTGGCTGCAACAGATGGAAACTCAAATGGAGGCTTACGAGACCCGGCTTACGAACCTTGAGGAAGGTAGCGGGTATAGGGAGAGGTATTAGCAGTAGAAAGAGGGAAGTGCTCATGCCATTGTACAGAACACTGGTGAGACCTCACTTGGAGTACTGTACACAGTACTGGAGACCCTATCTTCAGATGGATATTGATACCTTAGAGAGAGTTCAAAGAAGGGCTACTAAACTGGTTCATGGATTGCAGGATAAAACTTACCAGGAAAGGTTAAAGGATCTTAACATGTTTAGCTTGGAGGAAAGACGTGACAGGGGGGATATGATAGAAACATTTAAATACATAAAGGGAATCAACACAGTAAAGGAGGAGACTATATTTAAAAGAAGAAAAACTACCACAACAAGAGGACATAGTCTTAAATTAGAGGGACAAAGGTTTAAAAATAATATCAGGAAGTATTACTTTACTGAGAGGGTAGTGGATGCATGGAATAGCCTTCCAGCTGAAGTGGTAGAGGTTAACACAGTAAAGGAGTTTAAGCATGCGTGGGATAGGCATAAGGCTATCCTAACTATAAGATAAGGCCAGGGACTAATGAAAGTATTTAGAAAACTGGGCAGACTAGATGGGCCGAATGGTTCTTATCTGCCGTCACATTCTATGTTTCTATGTAGCGGAGAAATAACTTGCGCTTGCGGGGCATCACAAAAACTGTTACACCTGCCAACTTACAGGCTTTTCTGTGTGGCCTGTTTCTCACCCTAGTCCTTGACCTCCCAGTAGAAATGTTTCTCCTATGTCGGGTACACAAAATCACAAAGCCTAAATTTCTGCCAGCCTCTGCACCTTATGATGTTTTGACGAGGCTGCACTATCACAATGTTAAAGAAACCATTCTAAAATCTAGCAGGACAATGAAGGCTGAATATAAGGCCATCAAGCTTTATGCTATAAATAGACAAGACTAGACTAGCTCACATATTCCCTGATAGCTCTAATGTGTGCTGGAGATGTGGCACCGAGGTGGGCATGCACTGAGCTCCAACAGTATTGATCCAAGGTTGCTAATCTTATTTCATCCCTACTATGCGTACATGTTTCTCACACCTGTGATATGTCTCTTATTCTTGCTGCCTTAAGAAATGCAAAAACCTCTAATGTTCTTGTTGTGGCAAACACCTTAATTGCTAGACAGTGGAAATCCACACAGATCCTATCCCAGAGTGCTTGGGGGACCAAGAGAGAAAACAAACGGTCTAGAGTGCTTGGACACCATCATCTACCTCTCCAATTACTCAATAAATGTACTTGATTATTGTTTTATGTTGCCCACATTTATCTTTTTTCCTAATTTCTTTTATATGTCGTCATCCAGCTTTTTTAGTCATATTTTATGTATAGACAACAAACTACACAATTGTATCTGTTTACATTGACAAATGTAAGAAACATTGTTATGTACCTTTTTTACTGAAAATAAAATATTGACCGTTAGAAATAGCAATAACGACTTAATACATCTGCTGAAACTACCCAAAAGCTAATGATGCGCTATGTGCCACTAGATGGCAGTAAGTTTCCAGAGATCATAGACAACCTACTTCTCTCATTACACAAAATAAAAACATAGAAATAGAAAGTAAGGCATCCATCTTAAACTGATTGTCACCTTTTCGAGACTGAGGACGTTAATAGTACTTTGGGAGGCAAAGGGGATTCTGTACCTTTTCAGATGAAGAGGGAGGATTTAAAATGGATGTTGACCAAATCAGCATTTGAGCTGTAGCAGGAAAAAAACCTTTGTGGAAAAAGCTAAACTAGTCACGTGCGACCTACATGGTTTGTGATTTTTAATATGATAAATTAAGGCAAGATACAAATGCAAACTCTAGCAGAAATTAACAGAACACTCTGGTAATTTGTTTCTGTTATATAAACTGCTACGACAAAGTAATGTGGTAATTTAAATAAAGTGTTTTTTCAGTTTTAAACCTTATGAAAGTAGCAAGCTCATGCCCCTACACAACTATGCTGTTATTTACACATTACACTACTACTTCATAGCCTAGAGCTGCCAAAAGGTATGTCCCCAGACTATATGAAACTACAACTTCTATAATGCTATGCATCGAAGGAGCTGTCGATTGTTTTGTCTGAAAATCTATTCATAAACAGGACTATACATCCAATCACATCCAATATGTGTTCAGCAACATCTCCCGTGACCAATGTAGTTTACCCCCATCAAAACATATATTTTTTTAAAGTAGACAACCTGGGGTATTCAATATGGGGTATGTCCAGTCTTTTGTCATAGCCACTTGGTCACAAACACTGGCCAAAGTTAGCCTTTATATTTGTTTGTGTGTTAAAAATGCAAAAAACAATTACAAACGCTAACTTTGGCCAGTGTGTGTGGCTACTGAAAAAGACTGAACATGTGGGTTGTCTTGTTTTGCAAATGGTATGCCATTATGGAGATATTCTCAGTCCTGGGTTACCATGCGCTCTCAAAGGCAACATAACCAATCTGGCAAAAAAATTTTAAAAAAGGGAACAATCAAGGGACATATATTTGACCCTGTAACTTTCAAAAACACTATAAAACCTGTACCTGTTACTCGGGTGACTTCGCTGAACACAAATATTAGTGTTTCAAAACAATAAAACATATCACAACAATGATATCATCAGTGGAAGTGCTGTTTGTGTGTGAAAAATGCAAACAACTTCACTTTCACTGACTATCATCGCTGTAATAAGTTTTACTGTTTTGAAACACTAATATTTGTGTTCAGTGAAGTCTACTGAGTAAAACAGTACCCCCCACAACCCATGTACAGGTTTTAGGGTGTCTTGGAAAGTTACAGGGTTAAATATAGTGCCAGCAAATTAAATTCTCTGGACTTTTAACATGGGTTGTCAGGCAGGTCCCTCAAATTGCAATCAATAAAATAACTTAATTGTGTAAAAATATTACTTAAATATGCACGTAGAATTTAAATATATATACATATTTCTATATTTGAAGTCTACATGTATATTTATGAAATTATTTATGTAATTATATGGGCATATATATATTTTGAGATATATATATATATATATATATATATATATATATAATTTCACTCTAAGCGTATTTTATAATTATATATATATATATCTCAAAATACAGTTAAAATAAAATTACACATATACACACACATTTTTTTAAATCTTTTATTATTAAAAAAATAATTTTTAAAATTCATTATTTATAATATATATATATATATATATATATATATATATATATATATATATATATATATATACACAGACACACACGTGTGTGTAATTTTATATTAATATATGTATATATTAATAAAAAAATACACTTAGTATGACATTATTTATTTATTTATTTATTTATTTTTTATTTTTGTTGTGCGGGGGGTTACAGACATATCAGCAAGTGCCACAGCAGCGTATCTCAGGATTCACATAGACTAAACAGTGGCGTGACAATTCGCACATTTTTTTTTGTATAATTTGCATGCTTACATTGTTTTTTTATTGTTTAATTTTTTTTTATGATTTAATTCTTCACTGAGTGCCTCGACCCCTTGAGGCACCCAGCACAGGGAGAGCTCTGCCTCACTGCCGGGCGCCACGTGGAGCAACCCGGGAGTGATCGCTCACCTGGTGGCCTGGCAGTAAGGGGGGGATATTGTAGGATGCCTCGACATCGAGGCATCACTGCAATACCATCAGAGTGGCTGGAAGCCACATATCAGGTACGTCCGAGGTCATTAAAGAAAGTTTTTTGTCAGACGTACCTGATACGTCCGAGGTCACTAAGGGGTTAAAACAGCAACTAGATGCATATTTGCAAAAACATAATATTCAATTATTCATTTTTTTTATTTGGGGGGTATTAGCTTTGTGATCTGACTGCCATTCTGGGGTCAAGAAGGATTTTTTTCCTAGCTTATTGCAAAATTGGAAGTGCTTCAAATTGGGTTTCATACCTTCTTTTGGTTCAACAGAAGAAACAGATGTGAGAGGCTGAACTTGATGAACACATGTCTCTTTTCGGTCTAAGTAACTATGTATGATCTACAACATAAGGGGATCTACATTTTTAGTTTGCCATAGCCCATCATTAGACAAAATGGAATACTCATGTAAACTAGGCATGTGCATGGGAAAAAAATGTCGGTTCGGTTTGGCACTTCAACAATTCGGAAATTCAGTAATTTCAGAACTTCGGCACTTCAGGACTTCGGAATTCCGGCACTTCTCTTGCAGCCGCTTGGTAGATAACTCCCTAATTCCCACGGTATTAGGGAGTTATCTACCAAAAGGCGGAAAGACCTAAATTGGTCTTTCAGCCAAATTTACTAATACTAAGTAAAGATTACTTAGTATTAGTAAATTGTGCCCCTACTCGCTATACCGCGAGTAGGGGCATGTCTATTAAACAGTGAGCAGCCAGTGGCTCCCCCCTCCAGAGCTTTTAAACTAAAGGGGGGCCTATTGTCCTCCCCCCTGTCCCCCACCACTGAGCGGTAGGTGGGGGGCCCTAAATTAGAATAAGGGGGGAGGACCTTAGGTCCCCCCCAATTAGTTTTTAGGGCCCCCACTCACCGCTCAGGGGTGGAGGCCTGGGGGGAGAACATTACGAGCGCAAGAAAAATAATAATCCATCTTCACCCATGGAGGGCTCCGCGCAGACTGAGCTCTGCAGGGCGGGGGATTGGTGGGTTTAAGCCATCCAATCAGAATGCTTTGACAGGTAAATGAAGAGACTGACAAGTAAGTCTCTACAATTACCTGTCACAGCACTCTGATTGGTTAGTTTGAAATCCACCAATCAGAGTGCTCTGTGTCATTTTACACAGCATGGGAAAGATCTTTGGAATTTTCCCACGCTGTGTAATTTGACTCCTAACTCTCTGATTGGTTACTTAATCCACCAATCAGAGAGTTATGAGTCAAATTACACAGCGAGGGAACATTCCAAATAACTTCCCCACGCTGTGTAAAATGACATAGAGCACTGTGATTGGTGGATTTCAAACCAACCAATCAGAGTGCTGTGACAGGTAAATGTAGAGAGTTACCAGTTAGTCTCTTCATTTACCTGTCAGAGCACTCTGATTGGATGGCTTAAACCCACCAATCAGAGTGCTCCGAGCCTAATTGCAGGGCGGGGCCAGGCTTTATAAGCGGAGCCCTCCATGGGTGAAGATGTTTAGCTTTTTTTTTTTTTTAAAGTGCGTCGGTTATTATGGCTTTTTATTTGCCCTTTTTTGGGGCTGAAAAAAATAAGATTTTAGAAGAAAAAACATCGAATGGTACGTTTTTGTTTTTTTCAGGTACTTAGTTAAATGGTCCCCCCTCATTATTTTTAGGGGTAGGGGGGTAGGTAGGGGTTTGGGGACCCCTAGTCACCCAGGGGGAGGGGGTGGTATTTTTTTTATTTAGGGCCCCCACACGGCGCTCAGGGGTGGGGGCCAGGGGGGAGGACATTAGTTCCCTCCCAATTAGGTCCCCCCCTAATTAGTATTTAGGGTCACCACCCACCGCTCAGGGATGGGGGGCCAAGGGGGAGGATGACATTAGGTCCCCCCCTCATTCTAATTTAGGGCCCCCACCCACCGTTCAGGGGGGAGGACATTAGGTGTCACCCCAATTCGTATTTCGGGCCCCCACCCACCGCTTAGGGGTGGGGCTAAATAACTTACATTTTATAAGAATGTGTGTTACTTGATTGTTGTAAGTGTTGCACATGCTTACAGCTGAATCCTGGCTATGTTTGTATACTTTTTATTTAAAAATGTATACAGTGTAACATTCTTCTTCTTCCACTGGGTAAGTATATTAGTAAGTATATTAGTACTTAGGCAATACTGTGCTTTGGAAATTCGGCACTTCAGCACTTCGGAAATTCGGTAATTTGGCACTTCGGCTATTCAGACATTCGGAAGTACCCGAATCTCCGAATTGCCCGAAATTTGTCCGAATTCATATTCGGCCCGAAACAAATTGCACATGTCTAATGTAAACTCTTCCTTCATGATCCACATGGATATTGATGTAAAAAATGTTGTACCATGACCCAGACTGGAATATTCATGGAAACAATGTGGGATCTATTGGCTAAACACAAAGTTGCGTGACTGCCATTCAACTGTCACAATTTAACGGTTTTCGACCTATTACGCCATTCATTAATATAACATTCATAACAACTGTAAAGCAATTCCCTTCATTCTGTTTTTATCAATTCCCATGATAAACACCATTGAAATTGCACCTATAACATTAAATCCCTCCGTAACGCAAACTCAAACTCCCC
Source organism: Pelobates fuscus (assembly GCF_036172605.1). Classification (NCBI taxonomy): domain Eukaryota; kingdom Metazoa; phylum Chordata; class Amphibia; order Anura; family Pelobatidae; genus Pelobates; species Pelobates fuscus. The sequence continues at coordinate 126,125,781 of NC_086321.1, forward strand.
CTTACCCTGTTTATATCATGGCGCTTATTTCACCCACACCCTACTCTTTAACTTTGGCAATTAAAAATTGTGTCATGAAAATCAAAATATTTTCACATTAATCTAACTGCAGCAAAGAGATCCATCTTAAAACAGCATGGACCCAGCTATTTCAATTTGATTAGCATTTAGATGTTAGTTAATAGAATAAACAATTGAGAATTTTAACAACTGAGTATGGGAGAATAAAGTGAAATGCAATCAACCAAGTCAGAGTATAGATTCCCTTTAGTAAAATAAATAAAAAGCCTTATAGCTGCTTTCTATGTCTCAACCAATCCGATGCTTCTCAACGAGAAGCATTGAGTCTAGTGGGTCTCTGTGAGAAGTATTCAAAGTGTTTATCAATCCTGAATGTGAAAGTTTCAGTTGGTGAAAGTCTTTATGCCAAATGTTTACATTTGTCAGACCAAAGGAACCAGGGTCTTTGTACCAAAACCACTACATTACAGTCTCATGTTTTGCCACTTAGACTGTCCTTTTAAAAGCTAGACAAATGGAAATGAGCCACGTGTCTATCGTCATGACCTGCACAGGATCCTCATGCAAACAGTGTCTTACACAATGAGCCAAGCAGGTATAGTCCTAAAAATATATATATTTTTATATGTATTAAGGCCGTTTGGCCTGTATTTGTGGGAGGGTCTTAAATTAATTCACTCCCCTATATAAGGGACGCCCCTTACCTGACTCCACATCGCTTAAGGTCAGCATCAGAATGATTTCCACTTCTGGGTTATCCAGACGCCATTTTACCTGATTACTCCATGAGGTTTTCTAAGCTGAGCTGTGTCAGGAATCCAGCCACAGGCTTTTCTGGCCTACCACCTTCTTTCTTCAATCCATCGCCATGGATGGTGTCCAAGTGACTCACAAACCGTAAGTCGACCTACCCGTTACGCCAGGCATCAGTCCCACGGCACCATGCACAGGTCAGGTCCTCACTTTACGGCTGCATTTGGTCTAAGACTGTTCTAAAACCATTGCATGTTCATGCATATCATTCGTTTAAACCCCCTAACGGTATTTGGGTATACTACAGGCTTCTTAGACATTATCACATTTCATGTACAAACCAACAAACCACTGCATTTTCGCCTACACACTGACCCCTACCGGTCATTTGGTGTACTACAGGCTTCTCAGACATTATTGCATTTCATGTACAAACCAACGAACCACGGCATTTTTCACCTACACACTGACCCCTATCGGCCATTCGGTGTACTACAGGCTTCTTAGACATTATCACATTTCATGTACAAATCAACGAACCACTGCATTTTCGCCTACACACTGACCACTACTGGTCTTTTGGTGTACTACAGGCTTCTTAGACATTATCGCATTTCATGTACAAACCAACGAACCACTGCATTTGCGCCTACACACTGACCCCTATCAGTCATTCGGTGTACTACAGGCTTCTTAGACGTTTTTGCTTTTCATGTACAAAACAATAAACCACTGCATTTTCACCTACACACTGACCCCTACTGGTCATTCTGTGTACTACAGGCTTCTTAGAAATTATCGCATTTCATGTACAAATCAACGAACCACTGCATTTTCGCCTACACACTGACCCCTACCGGTCATTCGGTGTACTACAGGCTTCTCAGACTTTATTTCACTTCATAAGCAAACAAACTAACTACAGCATTTTCGCTTTTATACTGACTCCTATCTGTCAAACGGTAGGATTAAAGGGTATTTTTACCATACAATCAGTATTTCTGACCCCTACTGGTCAACAGCAAAACTGTCTTCACATGTCATATACAATTTACCAGCCAATATAAATTACACATAAGATTGTTTTAAACATAACCATAACTTAAACTCCAGCACGGGCTCAACTTCAGGTTTAATTCACAATAATTTACATTTCACATCAAGACCAACAGTGGTTCTATCAACACTGCCACCTACAGGTATGTCAAGTACATTGATAATTTTCATGGGGTTTTACAAACACCAAAACACTGACACCTACAGGTCAATAGACAAACAACATTTCACATACCAATCAGTATCCAACTACACTGCCACCTATAGGGCACTCGGCAGATCTCCAGTGCACTTGCATTTTGCAACACCATGTTCACTGACCCCTACCATTCAATAAGACATACAACAATTCACATAGCAAGTACTATATCAAACATCTGGTATAAATACATATATTATTACACAGTAGCAGACGCATCTGTATATACGTAACTGGTAATATAGTTCACATAAATTTTTCACAGCACGCTGCTCACACAGCAGACTTCCCCTAGCAAGGGGACATACAACATACAAGGTGGGGACAGACCACTTTTTCACTTGTACATACGGCACTTAATGGGTTAAGATCGATACATATTTAACCAGTATGGCTACGATGTTTAATATTTACACATCACGGCACTTTACTTTTCACATATACTGTACGTATTAAGATAAGCTTGGTCTAT